>NC_057796.1:66898577-67038953 GCF_018294505.1 Triticum aestivum
CCCCTCCCGATCAACAGGACCCCCGTTTCGACTGTAGGAGGTCCGTTTCCTTCGTTTTGCGGTACGCCACACCCCTCCCGATCAACAGGACCCCGTTCTGAACGTAGGAGGCCCGTTTCCTCCGTTTTGCGGTACGCCAGGCCTCGTTTCCATCGCCTGTTCCGTCCAAGCCCTCCCGATGAACACGACCACGCATTTCGTTCTGACCCAGCCGGTTGGCTCCCACGCATTCCGTTGCCTCCCGATGAACACGACGCATTCCGTTGCCTCCCGATGAACACGACGCATTCCGTTGCCTCCCCATGAACACGACGCATTCCGTTGCCTCCCCATGAACACGACGATGACGCTGTTTCTCCGTTCCGACCCAGCCATGTACACGAGCCCTGGCCGTACGTATGCGCGAGTAGGCGTTCGAGACCCCGCCCGTATGTACACATACGTGGCCGTATTTTCTTTCTTGCACCCTGGCCGCTGTACGTACGTGTACATGCTACATGCGCGCCTCTACTACGACACGTGCGCGCCTCTACATCCACCAGTATATATGTACGTACACGTTCGCGACCAGAATGACAACGCTACGTACGCTTCGACCAGGTGGGTCCCGACTGCAGGCACTTCCTTGCGTGCGAAGATGTAGCTGGTGGGTCCTAGCAGTCAGGGGGGAAACGTTTTTTTCACGAAATATGGTGGCCCGTCCGGTGGGTCCCCGCTGTCAGGTGGAGGAATAATTATTTTGCACGTAATAAGGAGGCACTTCCTTGCTGCGGCCGTGGACCCAGCTGTCAGCCTCTCCACGTACAGTCCACGTCCGATGGAAGCCGTTCCTTGACCACGTTGACCACGTCGCGCCGAGAGCACCAGGGTGGTGGACGACGGCGAGGACTAGGAAGGGGACGACGCGGAGCCGGGGAAGATGTGGCAGTGGATGCCCACGCGTAGAGGAGTACGAGGGTTCACTGGTTCGCTGCGGTGTGAGGCTGCCGTCGCCGCAGAATAACAGAGGGTGTGGGTGAGTAGAGGGATGGCCTGGCCAGCGGTGGGAGTAGTAGGGGCGGTGAGGCCTCCGTCGCATCGCAGCCGGCCATGGGAGGCAGGAGCACGAGGCACGACCGGCGCTGGTTTGGGCGGCTGGAGCAAGAAGACCAGAGGTTGAAGAAGCACTACGGCCGTTGGATGGACATCGTACGGTCACTGGAGTTAGAATCGTGCATATTGACTAAGTTGACAAAGCCCTCCGTCTCTGTCAACTTAGTAGGCCCACAAGTCAGCCTGCCACTATACTGGGTCCCAGCTAACAGGGGGAGTATTCATTTTTTTGTGCGTAATAAGGAGGCACTTCCTTGCGTGCGAAGATATAGCTGGTGGGTTCGAGCTGTCAGCGGCGGTAACGTTTTTTTCACGAAATACAGAGGCCCTTTCGGTGGGTCCCTCATGTCAGGTGGAGGAATCATTATTTTGCGCGTAATAAGGAGGCATTTCCTTGCGTGCGGCCGTGGACCCAGCTGTCGGCCTCTCCACGTACAGTCCACTTCAGATGCATGTCGGTCGTTGACCACGTTGACCAGGCCGCGCCGAGAGCACCAGGGCGGTGGACGACGGCGAGGCCTAGGAAGGGAACGACACGGAGGCAGGGAAGACTCGGCAGTTGTTTCCCACGAGGAGGGGAGTACGACTATACAAGGGTTTACTGGTTCGTCTGCCGTCGCCGGAGAATAACAGCAGGTGTGGGTGAGTAGAGGGATGGCTAGGCCAGCGATGGGAGTACGGTGGGGCGGTGAGGCCTGTGCGGTAGCAGAGCCAGCCGCGGGGAGGAGGGAGCAGGCAGTCTCGCTGGCGCTTGTTTGAGCGGCTGGAGCAGGAAGAGCAGAGATTGAAGAAGCACGACGGCCGTTGGATGGCCATCCAACAGTCACTGCTTGTGCGTCAACCTTTTTTAGGAAAGCCTCAAATTTGTGGAAAACAACATACAGCCCATCTGCCATTATTTCTAATACAGCTCATTTGCTAATTATTAAGGGTTTTTTGGAGCCCATATTCTTTTTGTTATCATTACAGCCCATATTGTGGCCACGGTTAAAAAATTATACGAAATTTTGCATATTTCGGTGCGGTCCGAACTGTTTCTAATCCCGAAATTTCGACTCACATTCAAACTAATTTTAAAAATAAATGAATATCAATATAAAATCCAACAAATTCTCTACGCATAAAAATTAAAGTAACTTAAAATCTCGAATGAAAAAAAAGATATTTGAAACTAATTGCCGGTTTGATGTGTTTTAAAAATGTACAACCCATTTCTCATTACTGATGGGCCATTTTCTTGGCCAGCCGAATGAAATCTCTCCTCGTCTTGAAAGATTTGCAGCCCAACAGGCCTGACAAAGCGACTTACTTGGCAAATCATAAAAAAACTGGGCTGTGGCCGTGGACCCAGCTGTCAGCCTCTGCACGTACAGTACTCTTCCGATGGAATGTCGTTGACCATGTTGACCACGCCGCGCCGAGAGCACCAAGGCGGTGGACGACGGCGAGGCCTAGGAAGGGGACGACGCGGAGCCAGGGAAGACGCGGCAGTGGATGCCCACGCGGAGAGGAGTATGAGGGTTCACTGGTTCGGCTGCGGTGTGAGGTTGCCGTCGCCGCAGGGCCTGGCTAGCGGTGGGAGTAGTAGGGGGCGATGAGGCCTCAACGACAGCACAGCCGGCCACTGGAGGCAGGAGCAGGCGGTCTCCCCGGCGCTGGTTTGGGCGGCTGGTGCAAGAAGAGCAGCGATTGAAGAAGCAGCAGGACCGTTCGATTCAAATCCAACGGCTACTGCTGCTAGAATCGTTTGTTGACTAAGTTGACAAGCCCTGCGTACGCGTCAACTTAGTAGGCCCACAGGTCAGCCT
The DNA here is from genome assembly GCF_018294505.1 of Triticum aestivum. Lineage (NCBI taxonomy): Eukaryota > Viridiplantae > Streptophyta > Magnoliopsida > Poales > Poaceae > Triticum > Triticum aestivum. The sequence goes on from NC_057796.1 coordinate 66,901,478, forward strand.
CCCAACCGGTGCGCCCCAGATGTCAGTGGGAGGAATCTTTTTTTTTCGCGTAATAAGGAGGCAGTTGATTGCGTGCGGCCAGGCCAGCGGAGGGAGTAGGGTGGGCCGGGGAAGCCTGCGCGTCATCACAGTGGGCCACAAGAGGAGGGAGCAAGCAGTCCCGCCGGCGCTAGTTTAGGCGGCTGGAGCAGGAAGATCAGAGATTGAAGAAGCACGTCGGCCGTTGGATGGACATCCAACAGTCACTGCTGCTAGAATCGTGTGTTCACTGATAAAGCCTTGCGTAAACAAGTCAGCCTCGAAATCTGTGGCGTGTACAACCCATTTGCTATTAATTTTTATAATTTTTACTCATTTCTAATTCATATGGAATTTATTGCAGCCCGTTTTCCATTTTTAGAATTGCTGGCCATTTTCTGGTCAGTACCAGGGTAAAAAAATTAACTAAATATGTGGGAAATTTTGAAAATTCGCAAATTTTTGCCGGGGAACGAAGTATTCTTAATACAAAAATTAATAGCCATACTAAAACAAATTTAAAAATAAATTAGTACTATGTCATGTTAAATCCAATGAAATACGTATAAGATATCAGTCAAGAACAAAAACAAAAAAAGAAACTTATATCCCATTTGCTATAAATTTTTTGGAATTTTCAACCCCTTTTGATATTACTTTTAACAGACATTGACCATACTCTTAAGCCAGGCCGGAATGCATCCCTCCTCGTCTTGAAAGATTTGCAGCCCAGTAATTCGAGGAAAACAAATAGGCCTAGCTTGGGTATCTTCAAAAACAAATACTGGGCTACCTATTTTCCCAAAGAACTGGTGCATGAGCATTTAGTTTTATTTATTTATTTACTTATTTATGTTTAGGGGACCATGAGCATGTACCTAGGCCGGATTCATGTGAGAGCCTCCCTTCCAGTTAATTATGGGCTTCTCTATTGGGCCTTCATCAGTGGGCTGCATGTTATCAACAAGTGGGAAAATGTGTTCCGTACGAAAAATAGTATGCGCTACGTACGGTACGGGGCACTAAAGGATCGAACCGTGCAACGACTTCCAAACATTGTGTTTGTCGTTCGAACAACACATTTATTCAACCAACAGACGAAATATACTACTGATTGTACATTGAAAATAGCAGCAGCAGCAACCAGGGCTGGGGGTGCAACAGAAGCAGTAAGCAGGCCAGAAGAGTGAAGACGCAGCTCTCTTCCAAACCAAACATCAGCCATCATTAAAAAGGCTTACCAAAAAAGAACAAGTGTATGCATCAAACTAAATAAAGATCCTACTACAGCAAGTGTACGCATCTAACTAACTGGCTCAGTTAGACGTTACTATTTATTAAGCTGTGGAGATTGGCTGACGGCTTGAACCAGATGGGTGCCTGACGGGGGAAACTCCAGCCAGCAGGTCGAAGTCTGATACTTGCGACCCTCTCTCCTACTTTGGGCTACAGAGCGTGGCGGCACATATCAGGGTATGGTGCATGCAGAGACGCATGGTACGCTGTGTACACACAGTTTTGCCTGATGAACGAAACCGCGCTGCCATCATGATCCTTGCCGTCGGTTATCTCCTGTTAATCGGATAATTCAGTCCACAAACAGAAGAGCGTGTACCAAGGCTACTTACCAGCCTCCAGTCAAAATTCCTGAAGGCCCAGAGAAGTTGCGATCCTGCTCAAAGACCTGCAGTGACTGTGATTGTATTTCCGCGAAACAACACGCCCCGGTACATGCGAACGTCATCATCTTTCGCCGTTGTCTGATCGAGCCAGGAACCACCTGCAACTGGCATGCCGCTTTCTTTGAAAGGTTCTGGGATTAGGAAGGGTAGGGACACCAGGCGGCCTACAACATCATATCAAGTTGGAGTCAAATAAAAAAGGGCTCGTGATTTAGTCAATCTTAAGAACAACATGTTATGAGCATGATATTTTTTCAGCAATGTTGACAGTAATATAAGCAAGCCATCATGATATCATAGGAAAGTAACATACTGCTGTAACAGCCATTTGTAGCGATGACTGGAGTAGGCCAGCAATACGTCCAACCATAGAAGGAGTCGACAGCGTAAATGAAGCCCTTGTGTTCCATGGCATCAGAGAACCATGGAGGATATATGATCCTGCGATGGACGTGCAGATTTATCCACTTACCGCAGTGACCTGTCAGATAGGCGAGACCGCGGTTGAAGAATGCAATTAGCCTGAAGTCTTTATAATTCGCAGATCTTGTGGGCACTTGCAGATTACAACCTTGAGCAAATCAAACTTGGTATCATGTGGCTACTGTAAGATTCCGAGTATTCTGGGCCACGGTGCCAAAGTAGTGCAGTGTTAATCGAAGGAAGGGATCAATCGCCGGGTGTAGACCTCCACGAGCATCCAGCTGCCGCGACCATCGACGAGCACCATCCAAGACGTGTTCATGCCGACCCAGTACATACCATTAATGTAGTGAGGCTGACGGGGATCGGATCACAGTCAAGGGGTTGATGCTCGCCACCCTACGATCGTTATGCTGCGTGACACGCCATTTCTGAAGATCAGGCAGCATCAGCAAGCAAGGAGCTGGCTTAAAAAGCTCCGGCCTGAGGGCTTTGAGTAAACGGTACAGCCCCGACAAGCACGCGGCGAGCGGCATGGTACTGAGATTGTCCACACGCGAAACAATGAGCTTGATTACCTCTGTGGGGAGCGAATTCCAGCCACTCTTTCGGCGGACGCTGCTCGGTTCTGCCATTGTTAGTGCTTGGGTTTCGGACGAGGGGGGGAGGCGCCTTAGCGGGGATGGAAGATTGGACGAGATATTGTGCGAAAAGATGGAGAAGCGAATATGTGCTGCGGGAAGTGACAGGTGATGATGACTACAACACGCCGCTTGACTTACGAGACACATACCAGCAGCGTAGGTCATGTCGATGCCAGACAACTTGCTTGAGTGATCACAGTACTGGTACTCCCTACAGTGCTATGCCCTAACTTGCTTGAGTAGAGTAGTAGAGTAGGACTCTGCTCTACTACTAGCACCGGAGGAGTAGTATATTCTAATCTAAAATAGTTACAAACTTCAATGCCCGAGCGTGGAACGACTACGAACCGTGCTCAAAGACCATGTCTACGTGTGTTTGGACATGGGCGACAACTCAGCGCCAACGGTGCTGCTCCCGTTGCACGTATGTGTTTCTGTCCTTCCTGTACGAAATCGTGGTAGAATTCATGTTTCTACTTCTGTATCCTACTACTTATGCTAGTCCACATGATTAGTTTCATCTCTGTTATAGCCGTCATGATTATTTTGTGCTTATTCGGATTAAATCTCGTAGTAACTGCTCATATTCAACTGGCGCAACGTCCCTACAGCCACTCCGTTCATGGACGGCCTGGTCGATGCCTCCAAGGAGCCCTTCGTCCACTACTATGAGTGCCCGATGCCATTTTTGTGGCTCGCCGGCGGACATGGTGCATCACCTCACGGATGCGTGCAGCGGTCACCGCTGACCCTTGGCGGAGAACATCAAGTACGAGACGTGCTACCGTTCACCATGCCGGAGTCGCTGGAGGATCACCGCCGCCTGCTAGTCTCGGAGGAGGACGACAGCGTCTTCCTCTTGATCGTGGGCACCAGGCGAGGCCCGCGAGGCCGCCGCCCCGTCTCTGTAATGTGCGTCAGGGGCGACGCCGCTGACGCTGACACTGACACGGAGGCCGATGTACGGGTGCGTGGTCAGTGTTATACCCCTCTGGGTCGCGTGGGCGGCGACACCGGCCTCATCGAACGGACTTGGACTCTGGGGACCTGGGACTACCCCGCCAATGTGACTTGCGAAAACCCATGGCATCCTTCACCCGCCGACGCGGTGCACGGGGACTCCAAGGAGGTTCACCTGGACATACGCATTATCAAGTTAAATGTTGATCATTAGTCTTCGCTCAATGTAATCCGATGTCTAAGCATGTGGAGACTTCCATGCAGGATCTTGCTCTATTGGAGTATCGCGCATGAATAAAAAGTGTATCCGTTTTATGGTTTAGTTCTAGAAATTTCCATGTTATGAATTTTTACTACAGTACTGGTGAAAGACTTACGATGAACCATTTCTTACATCTCCTCTGCCCGCTTGCAAGTCATCCTGATTTAATCCCTCCGTCTAGGTGTATAAGGGCATGGTTAATATTACTTAATAGTATAGCAACTGTTGACTATAAGAAAGTGCCATGTCATCTGTAGCCAACATGTATAACAATCGATACTCAAAAACTAATTCTTAAAGATCATTTCTTACAAAGCACAATAAGTGTTATTTCTTCACAAGTTTTGGATGCAGGTTGAACAGTTGAACGCTTTTGTTTGCAAAAGATACCTTTTTACCTATTTCACCCGGATGTTTGTGAGCTCTAGAGATGAAATAATATCCGAAGAAACCTATCGATACCCGTTACACAATGAGATGACCCCACATCCTTTGTCAAAATAAACAACTCCCCGATCAATGCATTTCCACTCTTCGGTGCAACGCACACGGGCACCTTACTACTATAGATTAGTACGACCAAAATTGAACTAACATTATATATAGTACGATAAATGCTGATGCATGTCACCTAAAATTATATCATTCAAAACTATGTTCAAATACGAATCCAACGATATAGTTTTTGTGACATGCACTAACATTTTTGTCAGTTAAATCTCCAGTCAAATTCAATGGGGACTAATAAACCCACGACCGATGTAGGTACAAGTGTAGAGGGCGGCGCTGCAGGGAGTCTCACCTCTCACCCCGCTCGTGGCGCAGCAGTAAAGCCGTCATATCACAAAACCCAACCACCCCAGTAATAAGTGGCCCCGGTAAATAAATGGACAAGCAACCATCACATCCTCGTCTTTTTTGCATTTTCATCTCTCTGCATTTACTTCTTCCGTTCATCTCGCACACTCGATCCCTAGTACTACTCCTAGGGCCAGTTCTTTTGGCGGCTTCCCCAGCTTTTCTCACAAGACTAGTCACAGTGGAGAGTAACAATAAGTGCCTCACTCATTTATTTGGGCTTCTAAACTACTACTCCGTCCTGGTTTATTCCTCACCATTGTAATTTGTGCTAAATTTTGACCAAAGATTTACTGGTTTATTCCTCACCATTTGTAAATCCCTCCGTCTAGGTGTGTAAGTCATCTTACGAAAACCAAATAATCCCAAAACACTTAGGCGCGGTGCATTAACTTCTACTCCGTACCTCGTTTCTTGTTCTTGACATATCAACCAATAGAGATAAAGAGTGTGCATGCTTTTAATGACTTGAGATATCAAACACGACAATGCAGTGGTTAGTTCATTGCATGCAATACGATTAATTAGCAAATAAACATTAACGTTTCTCGTTTCTCCGCCTCCTTGGTCACGGTGCACAGCCTAAGATGACTTAACTCACCTAGACGGATGGAGTAGTGCATGTGACATGCACTAACATTTCATTAGTTAAATTTATGATCAAAATTTGACACAGATGACAATGGGACAATAAACCAGGACGGAGGTAGTAGTTATGGGATTACTAATCTAGAAGCCTAAAAGAACTGGCCCCTGGTACTCCTACTAGTAGTAGTACTCAAGTTGGAATTCCAATTGCAGGCACAACTTGTTAGGCAAAAAATTCGATACAGGGTGTAGGAAGCGGTTTGGGAATTTGCATGCCTTTCCAACCAGTGAGATTACTCCGTACAAAGTATGACAGAGAAATAACCACAGAGAAGGAAGCTAAAAGTAAACAATCAAACGAGCATTTTTGCATTTGTTTTGCATTGAATCGTTTCACAAGCTTGACTAGTGCTGTTTTTCTACTTTTACAAAAACCGCATCGTAATGTTTAAAACGTGGCATTTGCACGTAGATAAGTAAAGTAGTACTCCCTCTGTCTAGGTGTATAATTCTTCCCTCCTTCTTGGTCACGGTGCACAAACCAAAGATGACTTATTGACCTGGACGGAGGGAGTAGCACAGTCTGCAAGCATATATCGAGAGAGACGTGTAGTTGCGATAGTATATAGTAAAGTTGTGCTATATGCACGTACTTGCAAAATGCGTACGAATACACAAGGTTTCCAAACTTTCCCTTTTACATACTTAATTAAGGACGCTAAAAATTCCTGAACGTTCGGAATTTATCATTTGCGTCCCAAACTAATGAGATCGCCTTACGAAACAAAAATTATACTCCTCCTAAAAGCCACGGTGCTCGCAGGAGTGCTTGAGGTGCACCACGAGTGCCCTGCGTGCGCGGCCGTTTCCCAGCGCGTCGACACAACGCCTCTTCCTCAGCCTTGCAACTCGCGAGGTGCTGATGGCGGCTTGCCGGCGGGCTGAGCGCGATCTCACCGGTGTGGTGATCCGGCGCCAACAGGTACTCCTCCTCGCTGGAAGCGTGCACCCCGGTCCATGTACCGCCAAGCGTAGATGAGGCGCTTGGGCCCGACTGCACTTAGGGGCGTCGACACGGGCGTCCTCCACCACCCTCACGACCCTCGCACGAGCCTTCTGCCAAAGAGCCAATTGCCTGACTCTCTCGGACGCGACATAGGCCTCCCAGGCAGCTTGTTCCGCGGTGCGCTTCTCTTCCTCGGCCTTCTTCTCCGCCTCTATTTTGGCGCGCTCTGCTGGAGCAAAGCCTCCCACAAGGCGACATCCATTTCTTTCCAAAGCTCCTCAAGGCTGGGGGGCTCGGCGGGCGGCGCGGCGTTCTCCTCGTAGCGGGGAGCCCGACGCGTCCTCCGGCGCGCGTGCTGGTGAGATTGGAACGCCGACGCGTCCACCTCGACGCGTCGCGGCGAGGAGCGGAACGCCGACGCGTCCTCCTCGACTAGTGGCGGCGAGGAACGGAACGGCGACGCGTCGCGTCGCGGCGAGGAGCGGTAACGCTGACGCGTCCTCCTCGACTAGTGGCGGCGAGGAACGGAATGGCGACGCGTCGCATAGCGGCGAGGAGCGGAACACCGACGCGTCCTCCTCGACTAGTGGCGGCAAGGAACGGAACGGCGACGCGTGACCTTCCGCGTGGTGCAGCGAGGGGCTCCTAGGGCTTGGGAGGGCGATGCCATGGTGGTCGACGTGAGAGGGAGGGGGAGGAGATAGCGATGAACGTGAACGTGAGGGGGAGGAGATAGCGATGTCGTGGGAGGCGCAGTATTTATAGCGAGCAATGGCACACCTACGTAAGATATGGACTGAGCTGCACTGACTTAACTGCAGGGTCCAGTTGCATCACTGACATGTGGGCCAGACCCCTGTTGGGCCCATATGTCAGTGACCCAATGCACCTGCAGTTAAGTAACAGCTACGTGGGCATATTTGTTGGAGGTAAATTACGGGGGAGCGAAGGGGTGGAAATATTGCTGGTCACAACGGATTGGACGAGCGTGGGGGGAGGAGAGTCATGCATGCAGATTTTTTCACACGGGGTGGAGTGGTGGGACTGCGGAGGGAGAAGGAGAGTTTGGCAGCATATTGTTTCCACACATGGAGAGGAAAAGATTTGGAGACGAACGGGCTTCCTGCAGGTATGGGGAACGGTGCATAATAAGTCATCTTGCATGCCGGGCTAGGTATAGTCTCAAGTCATTAAAAACATACACGCCCCACACATGTTCATATTTCAAGGTGCACTAAATTATTGCATGCGAATGATTAAGCTGGCCATAATGGTGGTATCTTAGCTGGTATCATGCACACGGGAATAGCAAACATGCTGATGTGGCAAAGAATTAAAGAAGAGAGGGGGGTTAGAGTAACGAGTGTTCATGCATGCATTGGTAAACACATTTTTTTGTGAAGAACGACAGCACTAGTTGAGTACTTTTGCAGACTTCAAAAACTATTCCACCGCCTCTACTATCTTGCTAAGAGTAGGTGAAATTTTTGAATCGAGCCCTTTAAACTAGAAGGGAGGTAGTGGTACTCTAAGGCTTGATCATAGTGGGGAGTAACTTAGACTAGTAACATGCATATGTTACTAGTCTATGTTACTACCTCTATAGTGCATAGTATCATAGATTAGTATCATAGGGTGGTCTCATTTATTGCCATGCATGACACATAGTAGCATCACATTTATTATGTTACGTATCTACCTATGTTACTATAACCATCTCTCTCTTCTTTAATTGCCTACCACATTAGCATGTTTGCGAGTCCCAAGTGCATGATACTACTTATGTTACCCCCACTATGGCCAGCCTAATAGCTAACCTTGTTGTGATGACAAGATAGGACATGGCACGCACCTGGACGGAGGAACTAGTCTGCATTGTGCATTTAAGTTTTGTCTGAAGTCAATGTACCTCTACTTTCACCAACTTATAGAAAAATGTGTTAAATTAATTTTTACACTCATTATAAAACGTAGTTCTTATACTCATTATAATCAGTATTGTAGATATTGATATTTTTAGTATAAATTTGGTCGTGGAATTTCATTGATGCATGTCAAAGCGTGGAGAAGCGGAAGCTTAGGGCTTGCATTGCCGGTCTCTACATAGGTATTTCTCTTTCATAATCCTGTAATTTTAGAGACTGATTGCGCTTTTGTGGTAGCGTCGCTTGCATCGGGGGACCTATGACAGGTCTGCTATGCGTGACCTGAAGATGAAAGCGTTGAGCATCTCGAAAGTTGATCAACAATCTTCAATTGTCAAAGATTAGCCGTTCGGCCAATAAGGTGGCACACTTAATCGCTAAGTATAGCTTTGACAATAGATTAGATGGTATTCTTGTAAATAACGTACCACCCTGATGTGGTGAATATTGTATTGAATGAGTGTACTGGTGTGGGCTGGTTAATTAATATAAGGTGGTGTTCAAAAAAAGTACAAATTTGGTCAAACACTTTGCAAACGGTTGACGGGAGTAAAAAGGACCAGAGGGTGTATCAATGCATGCGGAGTAGGCAAAAAAAATTGCTTGTCTAAAAAAAGGCAAAAAATTGCTCATTTATAGCCGGTCGAAGTCTCAAAGGGCGCGACCGCGCGAGGGAGGCGAAGGTCGTGGGAGGCGCGACGTTTGACGGAATTAAGTGAAGTTACATCCACGCGCCGGCATGGCGTGCGAACAGGCAGAAGCTATACCGTCAGGCCTACGATATGGGTCTAGTAGACATGACATCTAGTGGGCCCCGCATAGTTCTCGAGAACTCTTTGGGGGCTTGCAGCCGTTTATCCACCGGGCAAGCCAGCAACCACACGCCGTTCACACGCCCTACTCGTCCCTGCTTCTACCTTACAACAGTTCGCTCCCAGTCATCCCGTCCTTTCACATTAGTTCGCTCCCAGTTTTTTTTGCGGGGTACAACAGTTCAACTTCTCCTAACCCTCCTCCAAAATCCATGCCTCCCAAATCTCCATGGTCGCCGCTGAGTAACAGGTTAGAGCCATCACCGGCGATCAGTTCATCGTCATCTACACACTGGATCCGAGACGGTGAAAGCATGGCTTGCTCGCTTCCTACGCCATGTTCAACAGTTCAACGATGAGTGGGTCGGGGCTAGATGTTGAGTACACCACAGTCCTGGACGAGAGAAGGATCTAAAGGACGAAGAGAGGAAGAGAGCCCGCGTGATCCAGGTTTGCGTACATAACGTTTGCTTGGTCTACCACATATGCCATGCCGACGTTGAGTGCCAGGATTTTAAGAACTTCCTCAAGGAAAAAAGAGTGAAATTCATTACTGTAGGCTTTAAGAACGACATATTCCATGCCGACGTTGAGTGCCAGGATTTTAAGAACTTCCTCAAGGACAAAAGAGTGAAATTCGTTACTGTAGGCTTTAAGAACGACAGGGATGTCCTGCGTCGGATAGGTCTCGTTGTAGGCCAGCCCTTTCGATCTCCAGAAGGCAAGCCTGGTGTCCTCCTCTCAACCTTCAATGCTGACCCTGGCAGCAGCCATGATTGATCCTTCGTATGCTAAACTGAAGAAACCTCATCACGAGTTTCATCATGCATGGGAGTCGAAGACATTAGATGAAGATCACATCCTGTACGCAGCAATGGATGCCTACCTTTGTTTAAATATCTACAAGGGTTGGATGAAGAAGCAGAGCCCAGTGTCCGGTTCAAGCAAAGAAGCGTCGGCGAAGAGGAAGAGGAAGAGGGACGAGGACGAAGTCGAGGACGTGGACTCGGACTCCGAGTAGGTGGCAGTGCCGTCGCTCATGCTGGTTCTACTGCAGTGTCAAGCGGACTAGTTGCTTAGTTTATTTTCAAGGGGTGTGTTGTGCTGAGGCCCCAGCAGAACTATGTTTATGTTCTTTCTCGTTATTTGAACTCTTTAGTACGTACAGTAGTACTAGTACTATGTCTTACTACTGTTCTTCTTGCAGTTGGTACTACTGCTCGTATCTTCGTGTTCCTACTGTACTTAATACGTTCGTACTAGTAGTATAATTTGGGTCAGTCGATTTGTGAAAGAAGTTCGACGGAGCGAAGGAAGAAGACGGCAGAAGAGGTGGAAGAAGCCCTTCTAGCCATCCATGTTGCATCAAACGGCTCACATGAGTCGACTGACCCAAATTGCTCCTTCAGATTGCAGGATCCACGTGGCATTCAAGGTCTCGAAGGTAGATTCCGCGTCCGCACCCGGTTTGCGGGCTCGACGCGCGCGCGACCGGCTTCCGCCGCGACAGCCACCATGCGCGCCTCCTCCGCGCGGGCGGAGACGACAATGACACGCTAGTTCCTCCTCGCCGGCGTGCTGGAGCACGCGCTCGTCCTCCTCTTCGTACGCTGCGTGCATAGACGCGGCTCCACCAGCTGCTCGCGTGCTTGGCAGCGCGGCGGCATCGCGAGGAGGGACTGCAGACGACGTGAGCGGGCGAGCCTTCGGCTTCATGGCACAGGGATGGCGGCGACACGGCGGTGATGGGCGAGAAATTGTTGGCCGGAGCAGGCGGGCGCCGGCATGCGCAACGGCGGCGGCGGCATATTGATGAGTGCGCGTGTGGGAGCTTACTTTAGTTTTATATATAAGGTTGGTCAAACTTAAAAGAAAACCGTACTAGTACACGTAAACATTAGACTTAGGCAGCGCTTTTATTAGTTAGTACCACAGCCACGATACGGAATCCTGTGCAAGCGCGTGAACCGCGGCCGCGCGGTCGATCGAACGGTGCGTCACCGTGTCGCGCTCGAAGGACATCCACCGAACCTTTTTGTGTGTGTGAAAACAATCCTCGAATATTACTCAACTTTTTTTCCTGTGAAAGTTCTTGACGCTGCAATATTTCCATATATTTGAATTTAGCTCCAGTTCATGTTTATTTGGATTTGGACGTTTTAGGTGCGCCCTAATTTTTTTTAATACTGATTTTGTGTGTGTGACTGAGAGAGAACGTGTGTATGTGTCCATATGTGTGTTGTGGCGGAAGGGCAATGTGGAGACGGTGTGCGTGTGATACAGACATAGAGAGGTGTGAATGTGCAAATGATCATGCATGAGTGAGACATAGACAGATGCCGATACGTTGTGTATACATGAGAGAACGGTCTTCTAGTTTACTTGTGTGTGTGTGTGTGAGAGAGAGAGAGAGGGAGAGAGAGAGACAGAGAGAGGAGCATCCGTAACACAACAACCATCTCTCTCGATTCGTCCGTCCCTCGCACGGTCGCATGCAACACATGCATCAACGCGCACATTTTGACACCCTCACCCGGCCCCTGCCCACCTCAAGGCCCGCACAATCTCTTCGTGAATACCCATTTCTCTCCTTAGGTTTGTTTTCTCTCAATATCTGACACCACACACACACACACACAGAGACACACGCAGCACAACACACACACACACTCCCCCGAGCACACAATTCATCCCCATCCAAGGTTATATGGCGACCACTCTCGCTTGTGCTTCTTTGCACCCCAACATGCACAACACCTCAATCTTCAAAGAGGGCATCGAGCAGATCGAAGACGGCGACCACACCGCGCTAGAGAATGCGGGGTCATTTGGAAGCAGGGTGATGTGACGACGGCTGACTGACTCCTCCCCCCACCCTCTCTCTCTCTTGCACAAAATTACCAATCCCTCTCTCCCCCGCACAAAATTGTCAATCCCTCAACCCACGAGATCCTTCCCCTCTCGTCCATGTTTTTCCAGCTCTCTCATCAAACATGTTGTCTCTTCTCCTTCCACGTATACAGAATCCAGATGCACACGCATCTCATGTATATTACATGTATCCATCTTTCTCACAGACCTAACTTCTTCCTCTCTCTTTCTCTCTCTCTATCTCTCTCTCTGTCTCGTTAGGTTTGTCTCCTACTCTCTCGTCCACATACATACAATCTTTCCCGCCCTATCTGCTCCATCTTCAAAAGCTCTCTCTGCACGTTTCATTCACACATTGGGATATGTCAAAATGTTGCTTCTATAATGGCTGATGTAGAGTTATGGTTGTTTTTGTTGCATCCTACAAAGTAATAACTATGAAATGCATTTAGATTCTCATTTGACTGGGATTATGTGAGTTTGAGCATGTTGTGAAGTACTATAGACCTTGTATACATCTTGGGATTCGACAATGATTGTAACTATTGAATTGTATAGACTAATATATTTATTTCACAATTTCAACAAATGATTAGTTCACTACAAACTAAGAAAACAAATGTGTACTCCCTCCGTTTTTATTTAAGTCCGCGTATTAGCATTGGTCAAAGTCAAGTTTTGTAAACTCTCAGAAAGCTTATAACAAAAATATTAACATATACAATAACAAATAAATACCATTAGATTCATTATTGAATGTACTTTCACATCATACATATTTGTTATGGTAAATGTTTATATTTTTCTATAAACTTGGTCAAACTTTAGGAAGTTTGACTTCGGTCAAACCTAATATGCAGAGTTTACTACTACTACTCGCTAGTTGCTTAGCCGAATCACTCAACACGCCACACGGGGAGTCCAGTGTCACAAAATTTTGAGGTCGGCGGGAAAATCTCCCGCGACCCTGATTCGAGCAGTGGGAAGTTACCATCATAGCCTTCGGAACAGGCCTACGGATGACGCTTGGTAGGGGGCTGTTTTCGTAACTTCAGGTTCACCCTACCCAGCCAACCCCACCCCGGCACCCAGAGTAGTACACCTGAATACTCCCCATTTTCTATCCCCACCGCAAAATAGACTTCTCCACGGCACCGCAGCCTTCGTGCTCCTCCCCTTTACATCGGCGCACTCGTCCACCGCAGCGCATCTGCCTCATCGACGACCTCGTACGCCGCACTGGAGCCGGTCCACCGTCGTCGTCGTACACGGAGCCTCTTCCCCGGCATCGTCTTCCACGGTCTCGGATCTGCTTCCCGGAAGCCGACGCCAAGCGCAGAAGTACCACCGTCGTGGACAATGAACTGACTCCCGTTGCCGACCATGACTCACAGAGGCCGCCGCGACCATCGTTCTCCTCCTCGATTGGTAATGTGTGTATTGAATCACTTAGCAGTACATGTGCAGTTCCAATTTTGTTCATACCTACCCTTCAAATTTCCTGGGTGCTATTGTTCCCGTAAAAGTAATTGGTTATAGCCTCCATTGTCCAACAGAATATCAGCTTGTAATTGTGCGTCGCTCCTGTATCGCGCTAGTAGAGAAGAGAGTAGAGATAGCAGAGACGTCGGGAAAGGATCGCGCGCGCGCGGGAAAAAGCGGCCGGGCGTGCGCTAGTTTTGGCGCGCGGCGTCCGGCGCGCTTTATAAAATCCAACGCCCTCCCACCGCTCTGTGCCTTGCCACCGCTCTCTCCCCGCTCTGTGCCTCGCCACCGCTCTCTCCCCGCTCTTTTTCGCCTCGCCGCCGCCCCATGCCGTCGCCGGGAAACTTGGGGATACCGCGGCGTCCGCGCGCGCCCCTCCGGCGGCTTCTCCGCCGAGATCCGGTTCCGCGGGATGCGCCTCGGCCTCGGCAATTTCGACACCGCCAACGAGGCCGCCCGCGCGTACGACGCGGCGGTGTGGCGCCTCCGGTGGCCTCATAGAACATTGAACTTCCCCAACGTGCCGACGCGGGAGCGGGCGCAGGAGCTCGCGCCTCTGCCGCGGCTTAGGGCGCTGTGGCGCCAACACTTCCCGCAGGACATCATCAACGAGCGCGAGTTCTACGCGCAAAGGAGGGCGGAGAGGGATAAGAGGAGGGCGGAGCGAGCCGCCTATCGCGAGGACAAGCGTAGGCGAAAAGCGGACGCTCAATTCAACATGAGGCTAGGAGCAGCGTCGCCCTGGGAATCCGACGACGATCGGTATCTTCACGCCTACAGTCAGACGTCGGAGGAGGACATCACCGAGGAGGAGTCGGACGACGAGGAGTAGTTGAATTATCTTTTTTTATCTATCTATGCTGAGAACTATCCTCTACTCTCTAGTATCTACTTCTCGATCTCAGCACTGTAAACGCTTTTTTAAAGCGCCGCGCGTTGCGATTCTGTTGGAGATGCTCTAACATGGCAGACGAGTGCTTTAATGTTGCCCACAAGATGCGCGAGTATTACTAGTAGTATATTTTTCTTGCCATGTTGAGATTTTAAAACCACGAGTGCGAACATGCAGAGGAGCAATGAAGACCAAACACGGGATATTCGGGACATCTTCAAGGAGCGTGGCAAGTTAAAGAGGAGCTGCACCGAACCTGTAAAACGAGCTTTGGTAAGTAACACCCTTTCAATTACTTTCGTGTAGCCTCGTGTTCTTCGATGTGTATATGTTGTAGTTTCTGTTTCTCTTAAGCGTGGTGTTCTTCGATGTGTAATAAGAAGAGTCTTAATCGTCCTAATGCTTTCGTTTTTAGCTTGATGTAGGAAGTGGGTGTTCTCACCTTGTAGTCTGTTTTTATTTTATTTTCCTTTTGAATTCACTTCTCCGAGTTCTGTTTATCTGGCTTCTACTAAATGGATCTAGGTTGCTCTGAGTATTGATCTAAAAAAGAAGTAACTTCATGTCAGGATGCAGTTCCTGCGAGGAGGGAAGTATGGTCAACCTCGAGATCATGTTTCCAAAATGAGGCTGGATTACACACAAGGTGCCAGTTCCCTAATGATGCTGGATTAGACACAAGGTGCAAATTCCCAGATGATGCTGGATTACACACAAGCCAGGTGGAGTCGTCAGCTGTTCGTGTCCTCGTGGCATTAGTAAAGGCTGAAAGAAAGCGTGCAGCAGCCCTTGAGAATGTAGCTGAGTTCCTGAAGAAGCGAAAAGAGCAATCAGATGCTCTCTTCACCCAAGCCAAAGAAGAGATGGAAGAAGCCAGAAATAAGCTAGCAGAGGCAGAGCAGGCTAGGCGTCTCCTGCTATCTAAAACTGTTGTCAATACAAAATTTCCTTCATAATAGCTAGGTTCAAATGTTTATCCAGTCAGCATGCCTGTTGTGATGTCCGTGCATCTACTGATGTGGCACAAAATGTTTTTTTTGGGTCATGTAATAACAGCAATTACTTTCCAAACAATAACAGACGAAGCATTGGACATGGTATAGTTCACGCGCAAGCCCGACATTCCAAGTTCAACTTCCACATCAAACTCATGTTCACAGATATCTGCACATTCATACATAATGTCCACAACCATGATTCACTTCAAAGCCAAAAAAATGTGAGGAGAGTTATAAATAAAGAAAATCCTCTACTAGTTCCTGCTACCAGTGCGAGCACAACAAGTCAAGACCATGCGTAAATTAATTATATTTTAGTCATTTTTTGTGTTCTAAAATGCCTGCCGGCTCGCGGAAGGACGTGTTGCCGGCACACGCGCGGATTCAATGAAGGCAGGCGGGGCAGTCTTAAGCTGGTTGCACGCGGCGAGGAGGCGTGCTCAGCCGGGCCTGCAGCGAGTGCGGCCCTCTTGGCCGGCGCGCCGGTTCAATGCCTGCGCTATGAGAGGTCGCGTCCGTGTCAGAGCAATCACTCCCTCCAGTCCTTTTTTGTTTGGGTATAACAAAATCTCGTTTTCCATTCACATTTTACAAGTAAAATTCATGGACAAACTTTGACCCAAAGTACGATGGGGACTAGTAAACCAGAATGGAGGTAGTAGTTTTTTTAATCAAAGAAGGGTTTCCCCTTCCGATTTTCATTACTGAAAACCAGCATCTAAATCTAAACCATAGTATTTGCCCTAGAACTACCAGGTTCAACATCTCGCAACATAAACCCATACAACCTCCATCGCAAAAAAAACCATACAACCATACGCCAAGGAGGTACGTAGTACTATGAATTCCATTTTCGCTCCATACCAATCGTTCTAAAAACTACTTACTACTTATAACGCGCCATTGAAAATCGGAACTCTTAACCCCGCTAAAAAACGATATTTTAAACGTGGCTACTCGATCTGTGGCAACTGGCGAGCCACCGCGCTCCAAGTCGTTCACCTGTGGTCCCGACCATCAACTCCTACGGATCAAATTATCACGCGAGCTGACTATTCCTACAAAGGTGCTCCACCACGTACCCGGTACCCGCGAATGCAGCAATCGTGCACCTAGGGTTTTAGGGTTTATTTGTTAACGTCGCCTTTACGTAACACTCATGTGTGCGAGACAGCGAGAGGCCGACTGCGTGCGTGCGCCTCTTCTCTTCGTATATGTACTCCACCGTTTGTCTGGTGTCCAAAAAATTATAATAACTACTAGCAATGTGCCAATGCGTTGCCACACGATCAAAGTAGATTAATACATATTCACCGATTTGATAGAAAAAAAGTCTAGTTTTGAAATACGTATATCACTAAAAATATGTTATGTTTCACTCAAAATATATTCCTTTGGCGGTTTTGATGAGATAAGGGAGGAATGTTGTTGGTTTCAAGATTCGAGAAGTGGTATATGTCTAATTTCTACTCTTACTAGCAAGATGCCCGTGCGTTGCACGGAACATCAAGATCTTGTGGGAGAAAAGGATGAACGAGGGAAGGCCTTATCTGCAAATGTGGTGAAGAGTGCGGGTAAATTGCCATATTTTCCTTCCTATCCGTCAGATATAAATCGGACGACCTACATTGCAGGATGGCAGGCCCACCATCATCACCAACTCTATTTTTTATCCCTACTCTTATAAAAAGCATTGTCGGTGATGATCGTGTGCCTGCCATCCTGCAATATAGGCCGTCCGATCTATATCTGACGGATAGGAAGGAAACTATGGCAATTTTGCAAAAAGATACCCACACCCCTCTCCACATTTGCAAATAAGGCCTTCCCTCGTTCATCCTTTTCCCCCACAAGATAAACTACTCATACAAATGCATCTTGATGTTCCGTGCAACGCATGGGCATCTTGCTAGTTGTTGCAAAAAGCCCATGTGTGTGTGAGAGAGAGGGAGAGTGGAGGAGGACGGAGTGCATGTGTGACAAAGACACAAGGAGTGTGTGTGCGATAGGTATCAGCTTAAAATGAGGCGATAGTGTGTGTGTGCACGATCGAGAGGGCGTGTCTCAAGAAGGGAAGAAAAATCTACATAGATACAAGGAGCGGGAGAGAGACATGTATGCGATGGTGGAAGCACGAGTGTGCGGGTGTATAAACCTATCTAGAGGCTAGCTAGTCGATAAATGTTTGTGAGAGAAATACGAGTCGGGGTGCGAAAGCGAGAGTTTTGTGTGTGTGAGAGAGAGACGGTAGTCGGGAAGGGGAGTGGAAGCAGGAGTTGTGTGTGTGTCTGTGTGAGAGAGAGAGGAGACGGTAGTCGGGGTTGTCTGATCGGTAAACAAATGAATAATGTCAGTCTGGGATGGAGACGAAAAGGAGACCGCAACAAATGTTGTGTCTACAGGAGAGAGAGAGAGTAATTTTAGTGGTATGAGTCATATGTAGAGACATATAGGGTGTGTGAGAGAATCCCATAGAGAGAAAGACAAAGTGAAAGACGAGTGGAGACTGTGTGTGTGGCGGTGAAAAAGAAAGCTTAGGTACCGAGTGATACCAGAGAACAGTAGAGACGTGAGAGATAATGAAAACCGTGTAATGTATAATGATAGGGAGAGTGTGACACTTCTCAAGGGAGACGTCGAGAGACCATGTTTGCGAGGATAGGAGAAACATGAAGTGAGCGTGCGGGTGAGCTGGAGAAAAGAGAGTGATAGCTACCTGAAGGAGCATGCATGCGAGAGAGATGGGCGTGAAAGGAGTGAACAAAAAAGGGATTCAAATATTTGAATTCGAGATGATGATACATGTAATCCATACTCGAACCAAAATTGATCTATCAAACATGCATACTCATATGAATTCACGCACATCTATGTTATTTAATATGTAGATATTACTGATCCATACATTTTAGTAGAACATAATTTGGTTAAATTTTTCGAATTCAACCTTAAGATTTCGAGATCGTTGTATTTGTAAATCATATTATACATATAAAGGAGCAGAATTCTTTGTTGTGCTTTTGAAAGTATATATAAAAAATGATGTATATAGAATGTAATTCCAATTGAAAATGGATCCCGCCCGAAAAAAATAGAATACAAACGGGATTCGAATTGAGTTGGCACGGTAAACGTGCACTCTGCAAAATTTGAACGAAGCGGGGAAAGTCGCAGTAACCGCCCGAAACCAAAATCTGCGAGATGGAAATCACTACTGCCTATCCCTGCCACGCAAAGCCTATCTGCTGGATTTCTATAGGTTTCGATAGGGGTAGGTTTGTAATTTCACCCAAACGTGACGTAACCGCCTCTCACCCGGATTCATACACGGTGGGCGCCAAAACACAGTGTGTCCTCGGCCGAAATCGACTCCCTCCCCGATTCATATTCATACACGGTGGGCGCCAAAAACAAACTCTCGTCGGCAAATATTCGGTGTATGCGAGATTACCGTCCTATCCCCAACCGACTAATGTTGCTGTGATGTAGTAGAAATTTGAAACGGGGGCTAAGTTTGTAAATTTCCTCGCATTTGAGACAAGCGCGCCCTGAATACATGGTTCCCCCTTCCTCTCTACCTCCCTTTTCCCCATTCGTACTCCGTGGGCGCCAAAACACCCTCTCCACCCCACCCTCCTCCGTCCGCCGCCGTCCGCCACCCCATCCACCGCCGTCCTCCTCCACCATGCCGGAGCTGATACCCCGACGCCGCCGTCCATTACAAGAGATCGACCTCTCTCATCCACGGCTTCGGACCGGGATCCTTGCATCCCGTCCTCTCGCTTCATCCCCGCCGTCGTCCACCTTGCCGGCGCCGCTCCTACGACCGTCTCGTCCACCGCGCCCCGCCGCCACCGTCTACCCTCCTAGATCTGCTTCCACGCCGCCGACAGCCATCGCTACCGCAGCACCGTCAAATTCTCAGCAGATGCGTACACGGCGCCGCACCAGAGGCGGTACTCTTTCGTATCTGCTCAACTTATTTATCGCAGCAAGAAAATAGATCGCCACTGCTTTACTCTGATTTCTTGTCTTGGTTGCGAAGTTGCCTTTGTCCGGTTTGCACCTTCAGATCCGCCATGGCACGCTCAACACTATACTCCCAATGCTTATGGTTTTCCCCTTTTATATTCCACACTAGTTAAATCACAGTAGACTAAATTTCAAAATTGGGTCAGTCGATTTTTCAGAGCTCGCCGGAGTTCGCCGGTGCGATCGAAGGGGCTCGGGTGGTTGTGGGGCCTCGCCGAACGAAGAAAACTCGACGCGGGTGGGGGTTGGGGCGGGGGTGGGGTGGGGGTGGCGGAGGAACACAGGCGGTGGGGGCCGGTGGTCCGGCCGGCGGCCCGTGCGGTGTTCTGTATGGGAAGAATCAGAGACGAGGAAGAAGAAGGGTTAGGAGACGTAGGATCTTCATCCAACCGCCTGAAATGGTCGAGAGACAGCTGGGAGTTGCATTCTTAATGCGCTCTGGTTCATCATGTGTGGGCACTGCGCAACCAACATTTTATTATCCAAAATCTGCTTGCTCTTCTTTACCATGTTCCTCTTCCGTTCTTCTTTAATATGTACTCTCTCCGTTCCTAAATACAAGTCTTTGTATAGATTCCACCATGGACTACATATGGAGCAAAATGAGTGAATCTACACTCTAAAATGTATCTGGATACATCTGTATGTGATCCATAGTGGAAATCTCTACCAAGACTTATATTTTGGAACGGAGGGAGTATGATAGTAGTACAGTATGTTCCTTGTACTGAAGATGAGCAGGGACATTTGCAGTGTAGAGGTCTATACGGTCGGTTGTGATGGACACTTTGAGCCTCTTTGATTCGTAGGATCTTGTAAACATAGGAATAGGATTTGTAGTGGCCTGCCCACTTGAATCCTATAAGAATAGCAAGGAAATGCGGGGAGCTGTGTCGCCTTTGAGAGTTACACTGATATTAACAGTACCGCACCTTCACTTGAAGAGAGCTGGTATCCGAAGCCTTTCTAGCCGTACCGGCAATACTAGCACATATATTCCAGCAAGTTCCACTTTGCTGATTTTACTCTGATGCTTAAGGTTTTCCCGTTATATCTACACTATGATCTGTGTAGCTGCTTTGTGTCGCACTAGCAGCAGTCCACTCTTGAAGCTAAACACTGCAATGACTTACAAAATTGGCACCAAGGCATTGAGTGCCATTCTGGATGCAATGAAACTCATACGCTCCCCACCTGTTGATTCTTGTTCAGAATATGATCCTAATGACTATTCTAACCTCGAGGAGTCAAAGGCAGATGGCCTGTCCTGTTCACCCATCAAGGTGCCTGTTCTAATTTGGCAATGTTTTATTGATTGCGGGTATCTTGCATATGTTGTCTTGCATTTCTTCTACTTTGTTGCACCGCCATCTGCTTAGTTTACTCATCATATATGTCGAGATGCCATGCCCATCCATTATCAATACATATTCCATCTGTCATCATACCATGTTTTTCCACTCAAATGCTGTTCTTGTGCATCAGACATCAAAAAGGAAGAGGGTGATTGCCGAACCTGAAGGAGCACCAGCAAAGTCCTTGAAAAACGTGGTGGTGCCGGAGAAATCAGACAGCACCCCACTTATATTGGCTGTACAACCAGTGACACAAAACGTAGGACCGACTCCAGCAGACTGTACCCATACTTCACTGGCCACACCACTAGCCCCACCACACAGGACCTGCACTCCAGCAAAAGGTATACCGATTTCATTTGCCATAGCACCAGCTGTACCACAGAAAAATCCCACTCCAGCAAAAAGTACAGCAAGTCCACCGGCCGAAGACCTATCCCAACTGCAGAGACGGCCAATTCCTGCAGATTGGAACCCCATTCCATTTATTCCCAGTTTAAAAGACAATGCTTTCAATGTTGTTAGGGACTACGTGCATATATTCCCATCATGGGAAGATTATTGTGAAGACAAACACCATTTTCACATCTTCCTGTCCAACTTACGTGTAAGTGCTATTATTCATGGTTATTATTTTCCTGTTTTCTGCTGATTGAACACATCAATGATTTACATTACATTGTTGTAACTAGGCGAGGGTCAATCTGGATAGTCATGACGAGCAAAGCTTGCTTGTGCTTTTCAAGGAAGCATTGCAGCAGTATCGGTGTTACCTGAGGAAATCACACTTTGATGGCAAGTCTATAAACGAATTTCCGGTGAAGTCTCCTGTGCTAAATTTAGAAGACATTGAATGGAAAAACCTTGTTATGCACTGGTCTCGTTCCCAGGATGAGGTACTGTCTATGAAATCACATGACAATTTGAACTTCTACTTTTCCGCATGTGCCTTACGGATCTTTTTTGCAGGAAATCTGCTCGAAGAAGAATTCCGGTTTGACAAGAACGACAGGATATCGCAAATATGCTGCCCGCTGCTTTGCTCTTGTTAGTACCTGTTGTCCTGTATCACTGTACTTGCATACATACCTGGTTCATTATGTGACAGCAGTATGCATGATAGCTTGCTTATCAATTGTTCGCTCCAAATTATCTGATCTGTATGAATGGTTACATTAGTGTAGAATATATCCAATGCCAATGTTTTTTTAGCTCTGCATTGTTCTTGTAAGTACATGCTGTCCTTTATCAGTGTACTTATAATGACAGGTAGTTGTTCATGTACCATCACTCTGCAGCTTATTTTCCTTTGCCCTCCATTTTCTACACATCAGATCTATATTTACTCTTACCATAAGGTTGGTACTGAAGAAGTTTAGCTGTGCATTGCTCTTGGCTGTACCTTTTGCCTGTATCGCTGCACTTACATTTATAGCTACTTGGTTATGTAGCATCACTCTTCATCTTATCTTAAATATTCTCCATTTTTTCGTATATTATCACATCTATATTTACTCTTAACAAAATGTAGAATAAAGGCAATGCTTTTGAAGAAGATTCTGTGGTAAACTTCTTGAATTGCCCCCCCCATCAGCATGGACAAGGCCTTTATAGAGCCTGTCTTCACCAATAATGTAAGTTTGTCCATCTCAAGCCTTCAAACTTTGTTGTATATATTTGGTTAGGCATGACTGCAACAGCTGTTTATTTTTGGTGTTTGCATCAAATTGCTTGTTTAAAGTTTATTATGTAGTTCATAAACAAAAGTTTGTCCTTTCTCAATTTAAGTTTTCAGTTGTACAACCAAGTTCCTTCTTCATACCATGTAAATTAAACTATACAGAGCAAGTGATCTTCTTTTGCACTGCATGTATGCTTCTGTTCTTCATCCGTAATCCAGTGGTGTGGTGAACCTACCCACTACAGCACAATGTCATATTCTGCAATGTCTTAACTATGAACAATGTCATATCATTCTACTATTATTTAAACCGTCTCTTTATTTGCCAATCTGAAATGGTATAAATTGACAGCACACTAACCATTGATACTTATGAGTTCTTGATCTGTAATCCAGTGGTGTCGTGAAGCTGCCAACTCCTTCACAATGTCATTTCCTGCCATGTCTTGACCTGAACAATACCATATTGTGTTAATGCAATTTTAAACTGTGTCACTTTATTCGTCAGTAAGAAATGTGATGAATTGTCAGCACTGATACTTTTATGTGCAAAACCTGTCATCTGTCTGCTTGTTTATCTTTCAGAGTGAGGAAGATATAAGTGTTGAACAAGCGCAGTCTCATCATCTTGCTCAGCTGCTTGCGCTGCAGCTCCCCAGCAGGGCTAACCTTTCTTGAACTCTATTGAAGTGCTGTCGGTTTTGTATATTATTTTGTCGGCGTGTTTATTTGCACTGGTGGCGATCTTTGATGCCCAGTGTATGTAATCTGCTGTCTGCTTGTGCTTTATTATCATAGTGGCGAACTTTGATGCCCAGTGGATGTAATATGCCGTAATTTCTTTATTGTATAGTCTAGGTTTTTTCTTATTCACGATGCTGCAGTTATTTTACTGTATATATATCCTGTCTTCGCAGTAAACCGGCCAAACCGTAAAATTACGGTACATAATCGGGCCGTCATGCAATCACGATGTAGGTTGGGCCTGAAACGTGCCGAACAGCTCACGGGCCGGCAGCAGCCCGAAATGAACCCCGGCCCATGATTGTGCGAATCAAATCACGGGCTTTTAACAGGCCAAAATTGTCTCGGTCCTTGTTTGGCCCAATCAGATATCGGCTGCGAGCAGGCCGGATGCAAACCGGGCCGTAGTTAGGCCCAACTATATGACGGGCTTTTAACAGGCCGAAATTAATATAGGGCCGAAATGTTAAACGGGCCCTTAACAGGCCAAAACTAATATCAGGCCGAATTACTAAGTGGGCCTTTAGCAAGTGGGCCCAAAAGCATAGTGTCCAGTTGACGGGCCGAATCTGATATGGGCCATAATTGAGCCCAAAGCCTCTTAAAGGGCCGGACCTGATCTGGGCCGTAATTTGGCCCAGAACGTGGTAGGCTTTTAACGGGCCGGATCTCATATGGGCCACTATTAGGCCCGGAGCGTGGCAGGCCATTAATGGACCGGATCAAATATGGGCCGGCATTTGGCCCAAAACATGGCAGCCAGTTAATGGGCCGGCCTACTAGGGTCCTCAAAATCTTGTGGGCCTACAGCTGGGCCGGCCCATTAATGTCGGCGAAATCTCGTGGGCCTTTAGCTGGGCCGGCCCATTATGATCCGCAAGAATCTTGTGGGCCTTTACCTGGGCCGGCCCATTATGGCACACAAAAATCTTGTGGGCCTTTACCTGGGCCGGCCCATTATGGCCCGCAAAATCTTGTGGGCCTTTAGCTGGGCCAGCCCATTATGGTCCGCAAAATCTCGTGGGCCTTTAGCTGGGCCGGCCCATTATGGTCCGCAAAATCTTGTGGGCCTTCAGTTGGGCCGGCCCATTTAAACTTGATGGGCCGGTCCACGTGTCAACATATCATAGGCGCGTCTCGCCCATTGGATGAGTGACACCTGTGCCAACGCGGACCTGACACGTGTCTCCTCCAGCCAATGATGATTTTACACGTGGAAAATCCCCATTGGTCGGGGCTGTTAACGGGTTATCGGATCCAAAACCCGACCCGATAGCTTAACGGCGTTCCGTTACGGTGGATGCCACGTGTCGGTCACCCTTGACGAAAGCACTTCTGTGACGCGCGATTTATCGTCATGGAAGTGGACACTTCCGTGATGATAATTTTGGTAATGTCATGGAACACTTCTACGACAGCACAGGTATGACTATCTTGATTCTGTCATAAATTTGTCATGGATGTACATGCATGACAAAAAACGCGACCTACTGTGACAAACACGTATCATCACAGAAGTGTAATTTTTTTTGTAGTGGAGACATCTCTGCCTGCTCCGCTGCCGCCGACGCGGCCGCGTCCCTGGCCTTCTTGGTGTTGAGCCTGTTCCGCCGGTCGATGGTGACAGCCTCTCGGTGCTGAACCTCCGCCCTCCACTCGGCGTTGGACACACCCGGTGGTTTTGCCATCGGCACCCTCGGCTTCCTCTGCTTCGGATGGGTGGAATCAGCAGCAGAAGTGGAGCGAAGGGCCGAATACTTCTTCGGCGACATGGCGGCCGGATGGCGGGGGGCGGGAGGAGAATGGCGGAAGCGGCGGGGCAGAAGGGGGGAAGCCATGAGGAAATGGAGGGAAAGGGGAAAACGGCGGGAAAAGACCCGTCTGTCGCCGACAGAGCGGGCCCACACGCCTTTTTGCTTCGGGCGGCGGCCCCAGGTGCCCCCAGGGGGCTGGGTTCGGCTCAGGTTCGCTGGCTGTTATTTCGGCCCAAATCGGCGATAAATGAGGACTTGGGGGCGCGACAGGGCCGATATTTCGCCGCCGGCGCTAAAAAATGCGCCCTGGGGGCTGTTGGGGGGCGAATGGAGATGCTTTGAGGGAGGGGCTGCAATAAACGATTTGTTGGCCCCAGACCACCCGAACAAACCAGAGCCCACCCCCCTCCATGAGAAAACTAGAGAGCCCTCATTCGAGTCACGGAAATTCGGCCAGAAAAGGCACATTTTTCCTGTGATGACTCTAACAAGACTTAAAAAACAGGTGTTTGAACATCATTTTGAAAAACTAAAACAAAATTCCATTAAAATCAGAGGACGTAAACAAAAGGAAATTTCCATGTGGTGTCCCATAAAAATGGCAAGGCATATATAAAATAACAATAATGAATTATTGGTCATGTGACTATATTATACCCATTTACTAAAAAATTGCTATTTTTAATTTTTTAAAATGAAATCTTCCCAAAAAATGACATTCTAGCGGAACATTTTTTTACAATTTGCCATGATGTTATTATTTTCCAATGGCGAGTTTTGCAACATTTTTTATTTCTTAAAAAAATCATGGCAATAAATATTCTAACAATAACTTTGATAATGCTCACATGTTGCCATGTGAAAAAACATGTTAGGAAATTGACATGGCAAAAAAATATCATGGAAAAAATGAACAGTAAAAAAATTAAATTATGAATGAAATTTCCATTGCATGTGCATATTAAAAATTTGTGATCTTTTGTATGAAAAAATTACCATGTATGTGAAATAATACAAAAATGAACAAAAGAATGCCATACAAATGCATACTAAAATTTGTCATGGTACTTTAATTGAAATTGTCATCTTTCGTATAAGAAATTTGCCATGTATGTGAAAGAACACAAATAATGACCAAAAAACTGCCATGATGCATACTAAAAATTGTCGATGACCTTGAGGGCACGATGCTGGTAGAACACTCTTGTTGAATTGACCCAAGTTGTATGTTATACTTACAATTTTTTTTCACAAGTCTATACCATGACACGGGATGTTCATGTATGCACAATTCCTTAGACCATGAGAGGATGATACACTTTGGGGTTGCTCCAACATCACTCGTAAGAAAGGTGATCATAATGGTGACTTACAGGTTTATCAGAAACTCATGACAAGGGACTACATAGCTCAAAACTGGGATTTGCTACTCCGACGATGGAGAGATATTTGAAAGCGCAACTAATCCCCGGGTGGTTTTGATAATTCATACCAACATATAGCTCATTGAACTAATGTCCATTCAAGTTAAATATTTCAGAAAGACCAATGATTGGCATGGCATGGATTAGAGATGTGGACCCCTCAAAATGCTAAGGACACATATTGGCAAAAACTCAAGACTCTACATTTTCATTTTAGTGATCCAAGATCACATTGAGTCCATAGGAAAAGCCAATACTATTAAAAGGGATGAGGTGTTGCTTAATGGTCTACTTGCTCAAAGTGCTTAGTGATATTGCTCCAAAATCCTCAGCCACTTTCTCTTCCAAATATGTCCAAAACTCAAAGTCAAACTCAGGCCCACCAAAATGATTCATCTGGCGCCACCGAGTTCAGTTGACATAGCCACTGCCAGAAACCCTAGTAATTCGGTTACACCAATACGGATCTCGGTCTCACCGAGATGGCCCTGCAAACTCTTTGTTGGCTGTTGCAATTATTTTGGTCTCACCGAAATGTGCAATCGGTCCCACATAGTTTGCTTGACCAACTCTCTGTTTGCTCTTTGCTGAAATCGGTCTCACCAAGTTCAAGCAATCGGCTTCACCAAGATGAGGTTTTGCCCTAGCCCTACACTAGTAGAAAAAGGGCCTAATGTGAAGCACATTAGTCCCGGTTTGTAACTGAACCGGCACTAATGTGACCATTAGTGCCGGTTCCAACGGCTAGGCGGGCGGCGATCATTAGTACCGGTTCATGGCGAACCTTTAGTACCGGTTCATGCCACGAACCGGTACTAAAGAGATTGTGGCAGGCTGTTGTCAGGCTGGGGCCCGACCAGCCCCTTTAGTACCGGTTCGTGCCACGAACCGGTACTAAAGAGGTTGTGGCAGGCTGTTTTTAGTCCCACCTCGCTCCCCTAACAGGGTTTTTACCACCTTAAATATGTTACTTCTCAAACTATCACAAGCACTTGGTCTTCATTGAACTCTATGTGTAGAATTTGTGGCTGCAATATGAGTCTTCACCGGTTTCTAAACCGTTGAGGACTCATATTGACAATTCAGATTGTACACAAAAAGATCATTGATGATCAATGTATTTTTATGTATATTTTTACATGTTTAGACAATTCAGATTGTACACAAAAAGATTATTGATGATCAATGTATTTTTGATGTATATTTTTACATGTTTACATATAGCAGTAGCGCATTTCACTGTAGCGCGCTACGGTTAAGCCATTCTATCTTTCCCCAACCGGCCGACCCTCACTCTCTCCTCTCTCCACTCACACTCACACTCACTCGGTCTCCCCCATCAATCCCCCCGCCTCGGTCCTCCCCCGCCGGCCGCCCCTCACTTTCTCCTCTCGCCAAACTTATTACAACTTCAGGCCTTGAGGAAATGGTGTAGACTGCGCGGAGCTATATGTCCTTTCTCAATGCCTGCAGGTGAGCATTGCGCCTCTCCTTCATCTACGGCAAAAACTAAGCCTGAAGCTAAGCATGTGCAAAAAAGTGGAGAGGGTTATGGCAAAACTAAGCGTGAAGCTAAGCAACGTGCAGGTGAGCATTGCACCTCTCCTTCATTTTTCTAAACTTATTGCAACTCCAGACTTTTTGTGCGTTCAGTAAGCACCATTCAAAGCCACGTCATCAACTTTCAACCCTTTCTGCATTCATTTGCTATTTTCCATGCATTCACTGATTTTTTGAGCCAAATGACCCTGAAATTGAAAAGCACTACAAATGAACTCTGAAAAGGTTGAAACTTGGCATGGTATCATCATTTCACCCACCTAGCATGTGCAAAACAGTAGAGAGGGTTACGGCAAAAACTGGATGCACTTCGTGTACAAAATGGACAATCTCTTTCGAAGTATCAGGGTTTCGGACGAAAACTCATCTGTTACAAAGGCATTTCATTTTTTTAAAACTTATTACAACTCCAGACTTTTTGTGCGTTTGGTATGGACCATTCAAAGCCACATCATCAGATTTCAACTCTTTCTGTCGTGGATTTGTCACGACAGATGTCCTTAGTGTCAGGACTTAGTCGTGAGGCCAACGCATCTATGTGGTAGCTTGAGAGGGGTTGATTGGAATCGAGAGACGCAACACAAGACAAGGATTTAGACAGCTTCGGGCCCCGGGAAACATCATCCGGTAATAACCCTACATGCTGTTTGTGGCTAGGTCTCATTATGATCATCAGGGAGTCGCCGGTCAGCCGGCTCTTTGTGTCTAGCCCTAGAGATTATTGCTTCTTGCTTGTCCCTCTCTGGGGTGCCCTGCCCCTCCTTATATAAGTTGAAGGGGCGGGTTACATGACTAGTCCTAGTAGGATTAGGATTACTCAATTACAAGTGGAGTCCTAGTCTTGCTTCCTTTGTAAGGGAATATTCCTTACGCTTTCCTCTTAAACCGGCCCACCAGAGTATAAGCCGGCTTGCTGGGCCTTGGGCCTTGTCGTCCATTTGATCCGCCCGCCGGGTCTCCAGTGAGTCACAAGTCTAGGCGGGTTACATGTAAACCACCATGTCTAGGCGGATCGCCAGTGAGTCTCTTAGCTCCAGCCAGGTCTCTGGTGAGTCGCCAAGTCCGGCCGGGTCATACCGCGGGGTATATCCCCGACATTAGCCCCCAGTTTAATTTGGATTTATCCATGTTAAACTGATCCTGCAAAATAAACAACAGAACAACTTTGACAGGTTGTGCTCCGGGTTAAAAATTCTTGTAAATCGGCACCTGATCATCTTTAAGTCCTTGTCATTTCCTTCTTGATACATGCCCACGAACTCATAGCAAATCTCCTTTAGTAGATATGTTCAAACTTTTGTGAAGGCAAAAAATCCAGATACTTTTCTTGAGAAATCCGGGTCAATAAGCCAGCTTCAGAGTCAATTTGCTGACATTGGTCTCTTGTAGAGAAATATTGTAAGAAATAATCCACTTGAATCGGTTTCCAAAGCACCGGCTTAAAAAATATTGGTCTTGAAATACTCATCTGACTTTCAGCCGGCTTGAAGATGTAAACTTGTCGGTTTATCATTACCAAAATTGTCGGGTTATAAAACAGACGATGTCGGGTCATAATTGTTGTTGACACCGGGTCATGTAGTTGATCTTCCTGATTTGCTCAAAACTAATAATTTGAAGACGTTCCTCCTTTATATGCATAATACCTGTAGCCCCCAAGTCTTAAGAGGAGAACATAGTGATAACTTAAGACTTGCTCCAATAAGTGTTGCAACCTTGAAGAAATCCGGTTGTTCATCTCAATCATATAAACTGAATATTCCACACATGTAGCCCCCAAGTGCCGGGTTGTCATGCTTGCAGCAACCTAGGACTTGTAATTGCTTATGCTCATAAAAACTTCAATCAGTGTAGCCCCCAAGGGCCAGCTCATTATGCAATAATGAGCAGGGACTTTGTAAATATGATCATGTAAACTTGAGCAGCAACGTGTAGCTCCCAAGGGCCGGGTCATTATGCAATAATGAGCAGGGACTTTGTAAATATGATTCATTGATAATAACATCATATGATGTAATCTCCACCATGGGCTTGAACCCACGTCCACAAGGTTAAGAGCTTTGTACTCTACCAACTGAGTAGTGGATTTTTCAATATAATGCATTAAGGCTTGTGTACCTTGAATTTTCGACAGGAGCA
This sequence comes from Triticum aestivum, assembly GCF_018294505.1. Taxonomy (NCBI): domain Eukaryota; kingdom Viridiplantae; phylum Streptophyta; class Magnoliopsida; order Poales; family Poaceae; genus Triticum; species Triticum aestivum. The sequence continues at coordinate 66,931,591 of NC_057796.1, forward strand.
ATTGGTAGCCCCCAAGGGCCGGCTCATCTAGAATGTGATGAGTCGGGTCTTCAATAAGTTGAGCAAAAAATGACTTTGCATTAGCCCCCAAGTGCCATGGTGCATGCTGGCAGTGACATGGGACTTGCATATTTAATGTAATCACAATTTGAATAATGTAGCCCCCAAGTGCCGGGTCGTAAGCTTGTAGCGACTCGGGACTATTCCTTCTATTATAGAATAAATCATATCCAAAATAATAGCCATTGCGCGAAAGTGACTTTGGAAAACCTCAGTCATAATACTGGTTTATTGATAACCATAAAATCCAGCCATATTGGCTATTCCAGATTCGAATAACATAATCCGGTATGAAAACCTCAATCATTCAGTATCATCATGAAAATCCAGCCAATTTTGGCTATGAAAAATGTAAATCCTTATCAGTTGACAAGTAAATTCGGAGTTTAAATACTCATCGGTTCTTGGCCGATGGCGACTTAATGCGCATTCATTATAAGCCGGAATTTCTGTAACCCGGCGGCTTATAGCCTTTGAGAAAATCCAGAATGGATAACCCTTTTGAAGCATCAATTTTGATGATGAGCTTGAACTTAAGCATTTATATAAGTCATAGTTCTGCAAATCCTGCACAGAGTTTAAACAACATATGTCTTGGCGACTTAACGTCAAAAGCCAGGGCGGGTAACCACCCAAATGTAGCCTTATCCTGCACACGAGTAGATCACAAGAACCCTTGGCGGTTTACCGCAGGGTGGGTCATAATATCTGTGATATTGAATTTGCACTGCCGGTTTATGTGACCTGCAAAGTAAGGGTGATAACCCAATCTTTAGAAGCCAAGACTTCCAAATGTTTAATGATTGTCATATGCTGGCGACTTATCGTCCAAAGCCAAGCCGGGTTAAATAGAAACCACATATATATGCTTCAGATATGAGCAAAAAGTCTCAAGACAAACCCAAAAGACTGTTGTCAAAAAACTTAAATCAAACAGAAAAATTTGAGGCTTCTGATTCGAATATGATCAGTAAACCGGACCAAAGGGGTTAAGCTAGGATTCGAATACGATCATGTAGCCCCCAGTGGCTTTGGCGCTGCGCCGATCAAGAGGGTACCGACATCTGTGTTCTCTTTGGTTCGAATACGACCTATGTTTGAACAGGAAGCCCCCTAATGACCTTGAGAGGTTTTTAACGACCCTGATTCAAATACGATCCAAGTCGGACCCAAAAGGGGTTAAGCTATGATTCGAATACGATCAAGAAGCCCCCTAGTGAGTTTTGGCGTTGCGCCGATCATGAGGGTACCGACAGCTATGTTCTCTTTGGTTCGAATACGACCTATGTTTGAACAGGAAGCCCCCAAATGACCTTGAGAATTTTTTAACGACTCTGATTCGAATACGATCAAAGTCGGACCCAAAAGGGGTTAAGCTATGATTCGAATACGATCAAGAAGCCCCCAAGTGAGTTTGGCATTGTGCCGATCAAGAGGGTACTGACAGCTATGTTCTCTTTGGTTCGAATACGACCTATGTTTGAACAGGAAGCCCCCAAATGACCTTGAGGCAGGGTACCTATATGTGAGTTGTGCTTTGCAACAGACTCTCTTTGGTCCCTTTAATCTTGTCTGAGAACTCGAATTTTGTGAGAGATAAATTTTTTGAACCGGAAATTCTTAAACCGGATATTGAGAGTTTCAAAGCTTTGTGAGAGACAAATTTACCTTGAACCGGATTTTAATCCGGAATTCTTCTTTTTAAGCCGGACATTTTTCTGACGGTCTTTAAATGTTCATCGATAAAACAGTAATCTCCGGGGCCGGGTTATTTTTCCCTCCAATGACCCGGAGTTCTTGAATTCATTGAAACCGGCTAATTTTGCCGAGTCATACCATTGTAGTCCCCGAGTCTCAAGACGACTCGAGGAGTTGGCTTGAGATTCTCCATATTTGACCATAGCATAAGGTGTATATCATTGGCGTTGATAGTGCGATGTGAATCCACAGAAGGTTGAGGTGACTGCGGCGGGTTATAAATGATCCCGTATGAGCCGTGTCAGCAACTCGGCCAATGGTTCCTTCAAACTGGCTGTTTGAAGTTAACCAAACCATAGTGGCGGCGACTTGTGCACCTACCCATTGAGCCATCCAGTGCAGACGGCGGCTGATAAAACATGATAACTTGCCTCCAATTTGTTGGAAGAAAACCGGGCTACCCAAGCAGTGACTTGCTCATACTCAATACACAGCTCATGCAGACAGGTGCGGCCCGGTGTGTTGATGTAGACCAGGCCGCGAGAGACGGACGGTAAAGACGACAGCAACATCTAGGTGGGACAGACAGATGAACCGGCCGTGGCATTGTAAGCCGGTGCGGACGGGCAAGTTGTCCTCCTTGTTGTAAGCCGGCGTGGTCGCGAGAGACAGCCACGACGTTGTAAGCTGGTGCGGGAGTCCGTTGAGTAACGACGACCACCTGTGCCAAAAGATGTTGGCATGCCTCCATCTCCGCGGTATAATATCACTTTTTGTCATAAATAATTGCCCTGCATAAACAATATTGTAGACCAGGGCAAAGATAAACTTGTTCTTTGACAAAAACGACATGTGCTAATAAAACAAATTTGGCTGGATATCACCTGATTTGTTTGGACGACGGATGATCCGTTTATCGCGACAGAGATGGCTCAGGCAGACCAGCGACTCAATATAGTTCCGGCGGCTTAGGCAGTCCGGCGACTTAATATAACCCCGGCGGCTCAAAGCGGCAAGGGCGGCTCAACGCAGCTCCGGCGGGTTGACATAGCAGCGAAACGGAGGCATCACCATGGCGGCGGCTCAGAACGGACCGTCTGGGTCATGTTTTTTTTTCAAACATCTGACCACTTTGACTTTTTTTTCATCTAAATCTTGCAAGCCCATCGAACGTGGCTCTGGCCATTGAGAAATAGTAGACCATCCTAGTCTTTTGCTTGATATGACCAGTAATACTTGTTTGATTGATACGTGCCTGCTCGTACAGAAGCACTTGCCAATTGATTTACAGTCTCCCATTGTCATGTTAGGGAATAGCAGCGGGAAGCTCACTCGAGGCACGCCTTCAGCGGCGGCGGCTCAGGAGCGGAGCCAAGCAACGGCGCAGGCAGCTCAAGGCCACAGCGGCGCAGCGGCTCACTGCAAGGATGAGACGGCGGCGGAGGCACGCAACAAGGCGGGGCGACTCGGCCGTGTGAGGAGGCGTCTGGTGTGAAGCGAGTTGGTTCGGGAGGGAGAACTGACGGCTTGAAGCTTGTTCCGGTGGTGTGGCATAAACAGGGCAGAGCTGGCGATTTGAGCGGCTCGAATGGCCGGGTAACGCCACATCGGTGGGTCAGAGCTAGCACAGGGCGCGGCTGTGGAGTCGGGCAGCTCGGAAGCGGCGACTTGCACGCGAAGGGTCCGGCGGCTTAACGCGAGCCGCTGCCAACAGTGGCAGGTCACACGCAGGAGAAGTCACCTGGCGGATCCATCCACAGCAGCTGGCCGGCTTGTAGAAAGACACATCAGTCCCGACAGCTCGACTGTGGCCGCGAGGCAGAGCTACGGCGATTTGAGCAGGCAACTCGGAGCAGCGGGTCACAACCGACGCAGGGCGGCTCATTGTAATGGACAACGGCAGTGGCCGGCGACTTAACAGAGGCTGCGGCAAGGGGAGCGACAGCAGGGTCCGATGGCTCAAGACGTGCGCTAGGGGCGCCGGCGGCTCAAGGTACGGCGGCGGCAGGCCGCTCGAAACAAAACTGCAGTCACCGTATCTGTCTCTGAGTATTCCGGGTCATGGCAATTTTTTTTTCAATGGATCGATCAATCGCTTAGCGTGACTATTACCTAGAATCCTAGATAGCCTTCTTACTTTCCTTTCTTTTTGTCTCGGGCTGCCAGAGATACCGCCTTGCCACTCCATGGCCCTGTAGCCTTCACGTGATGAGCAGGAGTACTAGTTGAAAACACTTGATGGCTGGAGTTGGCTTCGGCCTTCGTGTAGACTGTAGATTAATTTGACGTTTTGTAAGACCACTAGTAGATGTCCGCTGGCTTTGCAGATTCATTGCGTAGTACACCGGTGAATCACCTCAGAACTTGAAGCGAGGGGTACCAGCAAACCTCACCGATCGGCTGCTACTTTCAAGGGGTTGATCCGACCGCGTAATTAGGCGAGCACCCGTGAAGGAAACGGTTTCGATCTCCTTGAACTTCTGTCGGTCTCGGCGATATTTGTGACAGATCGCAGAACGGCGGCTGCGCTCCCAGACGTGACCCTATTTCTAGGGTTCAACAGACCTTGTTGGGCAGACGCGTTTGGCCGGTCGACGTTGAATTTACCTTTTGACTCTCGTCTGGTTTATGCAGCTGCCAAAACTTTTTCAATCTTCACTGATAAACTCAGAATTGATTTAGATCCTTCTACACCGGTTCTTCTCTACCCGGCAAATCGCGAACTTCTCGATCTCTAGAAGAGATCCCTCCAAGAACTCATCACCATCGTGCGCAGGCCCCACGGTGGGCGCCAACTGTCGTGGATTTGTTACGGCAGATGTCCTTAGTGTCAGGACTTAGTTGCGAGGCCAACGCATCTATGTGGTAGCTTGAGAGGGGTTGATCGGAATCGAGAGACACAACACAAGACAAGGATTTAGACAGCTTTGGGCCCCGGGAAACATCATCCGGTAATAACCCTACATGCTGTTGGTGGCTAGGTCTCATTATGATCATCAGGGAGTCGCCGGCCAGCCGGCTCTTTGTGTCTAGCCCTAGAGATTATTGCTTCTTGCTTGTCCCTCTCTGGGGTGCCCTGCCCCTCCTTATATAAGTTGAAGGGGCGGGTTACATGACTAGTCCTAGTAGGATTAGGATTACTCAATTACAAGTGGAGTCCTAGTCTTGCTTTCTTTGTAAGGGAATATTCCTTACGCTTTCCTCTTAAACCGGCCCACCAGAGTATAAGCCGGCCTGCTGGGCCTTGGGCCTTGTCGTCCGTTTGATCCGCCCGCCGGGTCTCCAGTGAGTCACAAGTCTAGGCGGGTTACATGTAAACCGCCATGTCTGGGCGGATCGCCAGTGAGTCTCTTAGCTCCAGCCAGGTCTCTGGTGAGTCGCCAAGTCCAGCCGGGTCATAATTCCGGCCGGGTCATACCGCTGGGTATATCCCCGACATTAGCCCCCAGTTTAATTTGGATTTATCCATGTTAAACTGATCCTGCAAAATAAACACTAGAACAACTTTGACAGGTTGTGCTCCGGGTTAAAAATTCTTGTAAACCGGCACCTGATCATCTTTAAGTCCTTGTCATTTCCTTCTTGATACATGCCCATGAACTCATAGCAAATCTCCTTAGCAGATATGTTTCAACTTTGTCAATGCAAAAAATCCAGATACTTCTTTTGAAAAATCCGGGTCAAACAGGCCAGCTTCAGAATCAATTTGCTGACATTGGTCTCTTGTAGAGAAATATTGTAAGAAATCATCCACTTGAGTCAGCTTCCAAAGTGTCGGCTTAAAAAATATAGGTCTTGAAATACTCATCTGATTTTCAACCGGCTTAAAGATATAGATCTTGCCGAGTTATAATTTCCAAAATCTCCGGGTTATAAAAGACTGATGATGCCGAGTCATAATTGTTGTTGACACCGGGTCATGCAATTGATCTTCCTGATTTGCTCAAAACTGAGAATTTGAAGATGTTCCTCCTTTATATGCATAATACATGTAGCCTCCAACCGGTACTAAAGGCCCCTCCTATAAATATAACACTTATGAAAAATTCAGTTAGTTTCTTCTTCATCCGCTTTTTCGTCGTCGCGCCCGCATCCCCGTCGCCGATGCACCCGTCCCCGTCGCGCGCGCCCGTTTCCGTCCCCGTCGCCGTCGCCCCCGGCCCGTCCCCATCGCCGCCCCAGCCCGTCCCCATCGCCGCCCCAGCCCGTCGCCGCCCCCCGTCGCCTCGCATCGCCGGCCGTCGCCCCCGCGCTGTACGTAAGCCGCCCCCCTGTCGCGCGCGCCATGGCCGGCGGCCCTCACGCACACACAGTACACACACAGAGACAGATTTTTCTTAATTATTTTCTGTTTTCTGTTTTTTAGTTTTTTATACTTTTAGTTTATATAAATGTTAGATTAATTAATGTCAATTGTTAGATGATTATATATATATATAAATGTTAGATATTAATGTCAAATGTTAGATGAATTAGATACAAATGTTAGATATATTAATGTCAAATGTTAGATGAATTAGCTAGATATTAACGTTAGATGGGTTATTTTTTTATACTAATTTTAGTTATAGATGATTTAGATATATTAATGTTAGATGAATTAGATATATTAAATTTAGGTATATGAGAATTGATCATCTAATTTAAATTTTACTATATAGAACTAGCTACTTTATTTTTAGTAAGAAAATTAATATAACTAGTTTATTTTTAGTAAGTGCTTAGTTGAATTAATAGAAATAGTTGAATTAGTTGAATTAATAGAACTAGTAAGTGTTTATCAATTAATGTTTGATAACCCACAAGTATAGGGGATCAATTGTAACCTCTTACGATAAGTAAGAGTGTCGAACCCAACGAGGAGCTAAAGGTAGAACAAATATTCCTTGAAGTTCTATCGACCACCAATACAACTCTACGCACGCTTAGCGTTCGCTTTACCTAGAACAAGTATGAAACTAGAAATACTTTGTAGGTGTTGTTGGATAGGTTTGCAAGAATATAAAGAGCGCGTAAATAAAAAGTAGGGGCTGTTTAGATAAAGACACAATAAAGTTAGTATAGCGAGTGTGGAAAAGTGGTGGTAGGAGTTGTGAAATTGTCCCTAAGCAATTGACTACTTTACTAGACCGATAGCAAGTTTTATGTGGGAGAGGCCACTGCTAGCATGTCATCCCTGACTTGGAATTCTATGAACTTATGATTGGAACTATTAGCAAGCGTCCGCAACTACTAACGTTCATTAAGGTAAAACCCAACCATAGCATTAAGATATATTGGTCCCCCTTCAATCCCGTATGCATCAATTTCTATGCTAGGTTGAAGCTTCTGTCACTCTTGCCCTCCAATACATAGTCCTATCAACATACAACTAACTCTATGGTGTGATCCACACGCGCGCTCATATGATGGGCACCAAAGGACAGCAACATAACCACAAGCAAATTAAATCAATCATAACAATACATCAACCACCAATAGGACAACGAAAATCTACTCAGACATCATAGGATGGCAACACATCATTGGATAATAATATGAAGCATAAAGCACCATGTTCAAGTAGAGGGTACAGCGGGTTGCGGGAGAGTGGACCGCTGTAGATAGAGGGGGGAAGGTGATGGAGATGTTGGTGAAGATGGCAGAGTTATTGGTGAAGATCGCGGTGATGATGATGGTGGCCACGGCAGCGTTCCGGCGCCACCGGAAGAGAGGGGGAGAGGGGCCCCCTTCTTCTTCTTCTTCCTTGACCTCCTCCCTAGGTGGGAGAAGGGTTTCCCCTCTGGTAATTGGCCTCCATGGCATGGGAGGGGCGAGAGCCCCTCCGAGATTGGATCTGTCTCTCTGTCTCTCTCTGTTTCTGCATTCTCGTCTCTGCCCTTTCACCGTTTCGTATATATATGGAGATCCGTAACTCCGATTGGATTGAAACTTTCGCCGAGATTTTTTTCTTCTGAAAATTAGCTTTCTTGCGGCCGAAGAAGAGCAGCAACCGCCTTACGGGTGGCCCACGAGGGGGCAGGTGCGCCCAAGGGGGGCAAGCGCGCCCCCTGCCTCGTGGCCACCTCGGGCACCGTCTGGCGTTGATTCTTCTTCCCATATTCTCCAAATGTTCCAAAAATATTCTCCGTCTGTTTTTATCCCGTTTGGATTCCGTTTGATATGGGGTTTCTGTGAAACATAAAACATGCAACAAACAGGAACTGGCACTGGGCACTGGATCAATATGTTAGTCCCAAAAATAGTATAAAAAGTTGCCAAAAGTATATGAAAGTTGTAGAATATTGGCATGGAACAATCAAAAATTATAGATACGATGGAGACGTATCAGCATCCCCAAGCTTAATTCTTGCTCGTCCTCGAGTAGGTAAATGATAAAAAAGATAATTTTTGATGTGGAATGCTGCCTAGCATAATCTTGATCATGTATGTAATCATGGCATGAATATTAAGACACGAGTGATTCAAAGCAATAGTCTATCATTTGACATTAAGACAATAATACTTCAAGCATACCAACCAAGCAATTATGTCTTATCGAAATAACATAGCCAAAGAAAGCTCATCCCTACAAAATCATATAGTTTGGCTATGCTCCATCTTCACCACACAAAGCATTCAAATCATGCACAACCCCGATGACAAGCTGAGCAATTGGTTCATACTTTTTAACGCGCTTCAGCCTTTTCAACCCTCACGCAATACATGAGCGCAAGCCATGGATATAACACTATAGGTGGAATAGCATATGATGATGGAGGTTGTGTGGAGAAGACAAAAAAGATAAAGTCTCACATCGACGCGGCTAATCAACGGGCTATGGAGATGCCCATCAATTGATGTCAATGTGAGGAGTAGGGATTGCCATGCAACGGATGCACTAAGAGCTATAAGTGTATGAAAGCTCAAACTGGAAACTAAGTGGGTGTGCATCCAACTTGCTTGCTCATGAAGACCTCGGGCATGTGAGGAAGCCCATCATCGGAATATACAAGCCAAGTTCTATAATGAAAATTCCCACTAGTATATGAAAGTGATAACTCAATGAGACTCTCTATATGAAGAACATAGTGCTACTTTGAAGCACAAGTGTGGTAAAAGAATAGTAACATTGCCCCTTCTCTCTTTTTCTCACATTTTTTTATTTTTCTTTTTTTGGTGGGCTTCTTTGGCCTCTTTTTTTATTTGGGCTTCTTTGGCCTCTTTTATTTATTTTTAAAGTCCGGAGTCTCATCCCGACTTATGGGGGAATCATAGTCTCCATCATCCTTTCCTCACTGGGGCAATGCTCTAATAATGATGATCATCACACTTTTATTTACTTACAACTCAATATTACAACTCGATACTAGAACAAAGATATGAGTCTATATGAATGCCTCCGGCGGTGTACCGGGATGTGCAATGATCTAGCGTAGCAATGACATCAAAAAACGGACAAGCCATGAAAACATCATGCTAGATATCTTACGATCATGCAAAGCAATATGACAATAAATGCTCAAGTCATGTATATGATGATGATGGAAGTTGCATGGCAATATATCTCGGAATGGCGATGGAAATGCCATAATAGGTAGGTATGGTGGCTGTTTTGAGGAAGATATAATGAGGCTTATGTGTGACCGAGCGTATCATATCACGGGGTTTGGATGCACCGGCGAAGTTTGCACCAACTCTCGAGGTGAGAAAGAGCAATGCACGGTACCGAAGAGGCTAGGAATGATGGAAGGGTGAGAGTGCGTATAATCCATGGACTCACATTAGTCATAAAGAACTCGTATACTTATTGCAAAAGTTTATTAGACCTCGAAGCAAAGTACTACTACACATGCCCCTAGGGGGATAGATTGTTAGGAAAATACCATCGCTTGTCCCCGACCGCCACTCATAAGGAAGCAATGAAAGAACACCTCATGCTCCGACTTCGTTACATAACGGTTCACCATACGTGCATGCTACGGGACTTGCAAACCTCAACATAAGTATTCCTCAATTTCACAATTACTCAACTAGCACGACTCTAATATCACCACCTTTATATCGCAAAACTATTGCAAGGAATCAAACATATCATATTCAGTGATCTACAAGTTTTATGTAGGATTTTATGACTAACCATGTGAATGACCAGTTCCTGTCATCTCTCTAAATAGATATAAGTGAAGCAAGAGAGTTTAATTCTTTCTAAAAAAGATATGCCCACGCTCTAACAAATATAAGTGAAGCAAAAGAGCATTCTACAAATGGCGGTTTTCTATGTGAAGAGAAACATGCAATCCAAACTTCAAATGATATAAGTGAAGCACATGAAGCATTCTATAAAGCCATACTCAAAAGATATAAGTGAAGTGCAAAGAGCATTCTATAAATCAACCAAGGACTATCTCATACCAGCATGGTGCATAAAATAAAATGAAAACTAAATGCAAAAGACGCTCCAAGATTTGCACATATCGCATGAACGAAACGAATCCGAAAACATACCGATACTTGTTGAAGAAAGAGGGGATGCCTTCCGGGGCATCCCCAAGCTTAGACGCTTGAGTCTCCTTGAATATTTACTTGGGGTGCCTTGGGCATCCCCAAGCTTGAGCTCTTGCCTCTCTTCCTTCTTCTCACATCGAGACCTTCTCGATCATCGAACACTTCATCCACACAAAACTTCAACAGAAAACTCGGTAAGATCCGTTAGTATAATAAAGCAAATCACTACTCTAAGTACTGTTGCAAACCAATTCATATTTTGTTTTTGCATTGTCTCTACTCTAATATAGCTTTTCCATGGCTTAATCCACTGATATAAACCGATAGTTTCATCAAAACAAGCAAACTATGCATCAAAAACAGAATCTGTCTAAAACAGAACAGTCTGTAATAATCTGAACATTCACCATACTTATGGTACTTGAAAAATTCTGCCCAAATTTGTAAAAATAAACAATTTGTATATAAATACAGTGCAAAAAGTTTCAGAACCATTTGACGTTCCAGCAAAAAATGTAAAATCGCACACTACAGCCAAAGTTTCTGTCCGGCACCGCACAAACCAACAAGCATTGTAAACATCCTAAAGGCAAACCTTGGCACATTATTTTTATAATACAATGGAATTATACAAGGGGATAATTATTTTTGTTTAAAATTTTCTGTAATTAAGATTCACAAAGTTTCCATGGGCATGAACAAAGTTCAAGGACATCCCCCACTTTCACAATGCTCGTCTATCTCACTTTCACTTTTCTTTTTGGAAAGTTTTTGGGTTCCCATCTTTATTTTTTTGTTTTTAAACTATATAAAAGCACTCAACAGAAATAAATGACTCTCTAAAACTTCTGGGTTGTCTCCCTGGCAGCGCTTTCTTTAAAGCCATTAAGCTAGGCATATAGTGCTCAAGTAATGGATCCACCCGGATCCCAAGGTATATCAAAGCCAATTTTAATTAACAATGATTTAGTATTTAGTAGTGAGCACAAAGCAACATATATCAAGCAAAGACGAAGCCTAACTCTCTTCCTATGCATCGGCATGTCATAAAAGAACAATTCATGCACACATAGTAAAGGCCAACACATAGTATAAGAAGTTTCTTGCAATTTTATCGTGTTGGAAACATAGAGAGGTGGAGATATAGTTCCTCTCTCATAATAATTGCAAGTAGGAGCAGCAAGAACATGCATATTATATCTATCAAAATCATCACATGCAACGGTAAAAGGCAACCCATCAATATAATCCTTAATAAAGGCAAATTTCTCCGATATAGTGTAGTCGGGAGAATTCAAAAAGATAATAGGACTATCATGTGTGGGTGCAATAGCAACAATTTCATGTTTAACGTAAGGAACTATAGCAAGTTCATCTCCATAAGCATCATTCATATTGGCATCTTGGCCACAGGCATATCAAGCATCAAGTTCATCAAAAAGGGATATTTCAAGAGAATCAACGGGATCATAACAATCATCCTTCGGTAAGCACGAAGGGAAATTAAAAAATGTATGAGTTGAAGAGTTACTCTCATTAGAAGGTGGGCATGGGTAGCTAATCCGCTCTTCCTCCTTTTGTTCTTCGCTCTCCTCATCATCTTTTTCATCTAATGAGCTCACAGTTTCATCAATTTCTTCTTCCATAGATTCCTGCAAAATATTAGTCTCTTCTTGGACAGCGGAGACTTTCTCAATAAATGCATCAATATCGGAATTGAATTCATAATTGGCATAGCAATACTTAAGGATAGCTAAATTTTCAGGTCTATAAACAACATCGTAAAGATTTTCAAACTCTTTGAACATAGATTCAATTTCATAAGCACCCATAAAAGCAACAAATTCTTCTATTTGTTCCACATCATAGTAATCATATACACCATTAGCATAAGAAGCTAAGGTTTTATTATCATTAAATTTGCATGAAAAGGGCAGGTGTGGAGACTTCATCCTAGAGCAACAAGTATAATCATATCTCAAGCATAGTTGCCTAGAATACCACTTCAACATATAAATTTGATCCCATAATAGTTTCCATTTTTGAGTCAAGCGATAATCCCTAAAGTATTCACGTTGATCCAATGTGTCTACCATTACATAATTGAATGAGGTTTTCTCAGGATTATCAAAGTAGTACATAATATTTTTCACATAATGATCATCGAGGGTTTTAGGAGGTTCCCCATCTCCATGAGTAGCAAGTACATCTAATTTTTTGGTATTTCGTGTTCTATATCCATAACTAAAGATAAAGAACGACTAAGAACAATAAATAAAATTACTTAGTGATAAAGCAAACAAGCACACACGAGAATATTCACCCCACGCTATTGCTCCCCGGCAACGACGCCAGAAAAAGGTCTTGATAACCCACAAGTATAGGGGATCAATTGTAGCCTCTTTCAATAAGTAAGAGTGTCGAACCCAACGAGGAGCTAAAGGTAGAACAAATATTCCCTCAAGTTCTATCGACCACCGATACAACTCTACGCATGCTTAGCGTTCGCTTTACCTAGAACAAGTATGAAACTAGAAATACTTTGTAGGTGTTGTTGGATAGGTTTGCAAGAATATAAAGAGCGTGTAAATAAAAAGTAGGGGCTGTTTAGATAAAGACACAATAAAGTAATATAGCGAGTGTGGAAAAGTGGTGGTAGGAGTTGCGAAATTGTCCCTAAGCAATTGACTACTTTACTAGACCGATAGCAAGTTTTATGTGGGAGAGGCCACTGCTAGCATGTCATCCCTGACTTGGAATTCTATGAACTTATGATTGGAACTATTAGCAAGCGTCCGCAACTACTAACGTTCATTAAGGTAAAACCCAACCATAGCATTAAGATATATTGGTCCCCCTTCAATCCCGTATGCATCAATTTATATGCTAGGTTGAAGCTTCTGTCACTCTTGCCCTCCAATACATAGTCCTATCAACATACAACTAACCCTATGGTGTGATCCACGCGCACGCTCATATGATGGGCACCAAAGGACAACAACATAACCACAAGCAAATTAAATCAATCATAGCAATTCATCAACCACCGATAGGACAACGAAAATCTACTCAGACATCCTAGGATGGCAACACATCATTGGATAATAATATGAAGCATAAAGCACCATGTTCAAGCAGAGGGTACATCGGGTTGTGGGAGAGTGGACCGCTGTAGATAGAGGGGGGAAGGTGATGGAGATGTTGGTGAAGATGGCGGAGGTGTTGGTGAAGATCGCGGTGATGATGATGGTGGCCACGGCAGCGTTCCGGCGCCACCGGAAGAGAGGGGGAGTGGGGCCCCCTTCTTCTTCTTCCTTGACCTCCTCCCTAGGTGGGAGAAGGGTTTCCCCTCTGGTCCTTGGCCTCCATGGCATGGGAGGGGCGAGAGCCCCTCCGAGATTGGATCTGTCTCTCTGTCTCTCTCTGTTTTTGCGTTCTCGTCTCTGCCCTTTCACCGTTTCGTATATATATGGAGATCCGTAACTCCGATTGGATTGAAACCTTCGCCGAGATTTTTCTTCTTCTGAAAATTAGCTTTCTTGCGGCCGAAGAAGAGCAGCACCCGCCTTACGGGTGGCCCACGAGGGGGGCAGGTGTGCCCAGGGGGGCAGGCGCGCCCCTGCCTCGTGGCCACCTCGGGCACCGTCTCGCGTTGATTCTTCTTCCCATATTCTCCAAATATTCCAAAAATATTCTCCGTCTGTTTTTGTCCCGTTTGGATTCCGTTTGATATGGGGTTTCTGCGAAACATAAAACATGCAACAAACAGGAATTGGCACTGGGCACTGGATCAATATGTTAGTCCCAAAAATAGTATAAAAAGTTGCCAAAAGTATACGAAAGTTGTAGAATATTGGCATGGAACAATAAAAAGTTATAGATACGACGGAGACGTATCAATGTTTCAACTATGAACATAGGAAGTGTCTGACGACAAAAATGATTTTTTATGTGCGAATACTGCGAAGACGAGCGCGGCCTGTGCGACAGAAATTTCCTAATTGATGATAGGCGATTTAGCATCAAGCTGGATGAGACCTTCGAAGTGGATACAGTAAGTCACAACGACAATTCTTTTTCGTAATTAAGCATGACTTATGCTTCATTTGCTTCAACTTATAATTTTACTTTTTACTATTCTACTAGCGTATCCTTGCCATGCAAGAATTTTTGTCTTGGATAAGATAGGTTTCAGTCCTAACAAAACTATGGGGTAAAGAGAGTTTACTTGAAGATCGAGCATGGTTATACTTTCGACGTCAAATTATACAATGCAGACACCTACACCTATTTTGAATGCAAAACTTGGAAGCACTATGCAAGGCTTATGCATTTGAGCCTTGATGCAGACACCTACACCTATTTTGAATGCAAAACTTGGAAGCACTATGCAAGGCTTATGCATTTGAGCCTGACATGGTTATCACATTTGATATTCGTCCGGAAGATGATATTGAAGGTAATAGAGACATCCGGGTCGATGTGCAGACGCCTCCAGTTCTACCATTATGTGAGTTTCTCAACCATATATTTATGTCTTCGATATTGTTTATTGAAAAATAGTTGACAACTAATCTCTATTGATGACAGCTTATTTCCATTCAAGCAAACATGTCCAGCGCTTGGTAGACAGGACCGTCCACTGTCCCGGGGCTGAACTAAACTGCGAGGAGATAAGTCATTATGTTTCATGGCTTGAGGATCTTGATGCTGTAAAGAGAAATTATTTTCCTGAATTTGAAAATCTTAGTACTCAAAACGTGCGACCAATAGTGATCGTACTGAACTACGGTCACATCTATTTAGGAAAGATGGTAAGATTTTTACTATTTGTCCTCAGTGCATCTTTTGCATACATTATTTTTCAAGCTAAACTTCATTGCTAAGTATGTTACTATATGATGTTCTTCAACAGGGACTCCCGATGATAGTTATGCCTCAGTGGATCGGGACTAAAGGTCGCATATCAATGGTTAGCTTACGACCAAGACATCCTACATCACACATGAGTGCATTCAGGATTTCTAAAACTGAGGACTGCTTAATAGTGAAAGATGGAGCAAAATTGTGAACGATCGCAGAGAAGTACCAGGGGGCAGCAATCAGAAGCGCAACCCACGATTAGGAGACAGGTTCATCTGCATGCTCCAATATGATGAATCAGGAGAGCTACACATGTTCTATGCTATTTTACCTGAGAGAGAGCAGTAGGAGTGATTAGCTAGTTCTTGCTCTTAGTACTTTGTCCTGATCACATGCCCATGTTCTTTGTCCTGAACTTAATCTATCTCAAAGTGTGATTTGCCTTTGTGGTCTTATGAACGCTTATAATCTCATGACCATGTTGAACTCCATGATATCTTTGCTTCTGGTACAATTGAATGTTTCTTCTTTAAGCTAGTGTTGGTGGTGTAGTGGTAATGACTATATGATGATTAAGTAGTGGTAATGACTATGATGATTATTAGCTAGTGTTGTTGGTGATGATATGATGCAAGAGTTTTTATATTAATATGATGATGATGAGTTATTATATCATTTATGAAAGAACCGCAGATTAGTTTCAACTGGATGGATCCTAGCTAAGTGATCAAGTAATATGGATTGTCAATAATCGATCCATATTACTTGATCACTTAGGATCCATCCACTTAAACTAATCCGCGGTTCTTTCACCTACTGATTTAATAACTCATTATAATGTAAATACAATCTCTAAATTAATTGGAAAACACAAAATTAAAGGAAAAATAAATAATAAAACCAAAACCCCCCAAACCTTTTAGTACTGGTAGGTGTTACAAACCGGTACTAAAGGTCTCCCCGCCCCCGGCGCTGGAACGTGCCACGTGGTGGCCCTTTAGTGACAGTTCGTGTTGAACCGGTACTAAAGGGGGGGACCTTTAGTCCCCACCCTTTAGTGCCGGTTACAGAACCGACACTAAAGGGCCTTATGAATCGGTGCTATAGCCCGGTTCTGCACTAGTGCTAACACATCGGTCCCATCGAGTTGTTCCAGTCGGTCCCACCAAGATTCCTAACGTTCACATTTTGAACTGAATCGGTCTCACCGAGTTCTTCTATTCGGTTTGACCGAGTTGGGTCAAATGTGTGTAACGGTTGGATTTGTGTGGAGGCTATATATACCCCTCCACCCCCTTCTCCATATGTGAGAGAGCCATCAGAATGTGCCTACACTTCTACTACTCATTTTCTGAGAGAGAACCACCTACTCATGTGTTGAGACCAAGATATTCCAATCCTACCACAAGAATCTTGATCTCTAGCCTTCCCCAAGTTGCTTTCCACTCAAATCATCTTTCCACCATAGCCAAATCTGTGAGAGAGAGTTGAGAGTTGGGGAGACTATCATTTGAAGCACAAGAGCAATGAGTTCATCATCAACACACCATCTATTACCTTTTGGAGAGTGGTGTCTTCTAGATTGGTTAGGTGTCGCTTGGGAGCCTACGACAAGATTGTGGAGTTGAACCAAGAAGTTTGTAAGGGCAAGGAGATCGCCTACTTCATGAAGATCTACCCGAGTGAGGCAAGTCCTTCGTGGGCGATGGCCGTGGTGGGATAGACAAGGTTGCTTCTTCGTGGACCCTTCGCGGGTGGAGTCCTCCATGGACTCGCGCAACCGTTACCCTTCGTGGGTTGAAGTCTCCATCAACGTGGATGTACGATAGCACCACCTATCAGAAGCACGCCAAAAATCTCTATGTCTACATTGCGTTTGCCTTCTCCAAACCCTTCCCTTTACCTTTATATGCAATGTTTTACTTTCCGTTGCTACACTCTTAGAATTGCATGTGTAGGTTGATTGCTTGACTTGTATTAGTTGCTAAAATCTGCCAAAACTTAAAATTGGGAAAAGGTAAGATTTTTATTTGGTCAAGTAGTCTAATCACCCCCCTCTAGACCACTTTCAATCCTACAAGTGGTATCAGAGTTTTGGTCTCCATTTGCCTTGATTTCCATAACTCTTGTGATCATAGCCTTGGTTTCACAACCTAGGAGAGTATGGCATCTAGCAAGGGAAATTACCACCGTAGAGGTCCTTACTTTGATGGTACTAATCTTGCTAGTTGGAAGCATAAGATGAAAATGCATATTCTTGGTCATAACCCCGCCGTTTGGGCTATTGTGCGCATTGGCTTGCAAGGTGATTTCTTCGAGGATGGAAAAGAACAGGATCGTGAAGCGTCCGCAGAAGAAATGAAGATGATGCAATACAATGCTCAAGCTTGCGATATTCAATCCAATGGATTGTGCCCCGAAGAATTCAACAAAATCAGCCGCCTTGAGAATGCAAAGGAAATTTGGGATACTTTGGTTGATATGCATGAAGGTACCGAGTCTATCAAGGAATCTAAATTGGATGTGCTTCAAAGTCAACTTGACAAGTTCAAGATGAAGGATGGTGAAGGAGTCGCTGAGATGTACTCTAGGCTTGCTCTCATCACAAATGAGATTGCCGGCTTAGGAAGCGAAGAGATGACTGACAAATTCATTATCAGAAAGATCCTAAGAGCCTTGGTTGGAAAATATGATACCGTGTGCACCTTGATCCAAATGATGCCCAACTACAAAGATCTCAAGCCAATGGAAGTCATCGGTAGAATTGTTGCTCATGAGATGTCACTCAAGGACAAGGAAGAGCTCCACAACAAGTCAAGTGGTGCTTATTAAGCTTCAAGTGATACTCCTACAACTTCAAGTGAGAAACAAGTCTTCAATGAAGAATTGAGCTTAATGGTGAAGAACTTCAACAAATTCTACAAGAATATAAGGCAAAGAGAGAAGTTCCAAGTCAAGGTCCTACAATGACAAAAGATCTTCTAGTCGAGATCGTTATTGCTACAATTGTGGAAGACCCGTACACTACTCCAATGATTGTACGGCTCCCTACAAGAAAAGAGAAGATTCACCTAAGAGGAGAAGTAAAAGAGATGAATCACCACCAAGAGAGAGAAGGAGTAGAGATGATCGTTATGAATGAAGACCCTCTCGTAGAAGCAAGGATTCAGAAAGGAAGGACAAGTCATAAAAAAGCTACACAAGACGAAGACATCAAGCTCACGTTGGTGAATGGGTATCGGGTTCCGACTCCGACAACTACTCCGAGAGAAGTTACCACTCCGACTACGAATATACTCAAGATGAAGGTGTTGTCGGTCTTGCACTTGTGTCATCCAACTCCTACGACATATTTGACTCACCAAATGAAGGAATTGGAAGATGCTTCATGGCTAAAGGCCCTAAGGTATCACACCCCGAGTATGTTGATTTTAATAATGATAAAGATGATTTGCTAGGTGATGATGATTTACTTGTTCACAACACTAGTGATGAAAACTATGATGAAATTGCTATTAATCATGCTAATCAAAATGAAACGAATGACAATGATAAGAAGGAGATTGAGCGTCTAACTAAAGAGCTAAACACTCTGAAGTTAGCACATGAAACAACTCCAGAGGATCATAGAGAGCTCCTAAAGACTCATGAGAAGCTACGCTTTGAGACGCTAAATTTAGAGCAAGAGCATGAGTTCTTAAAAGCTATCAATGATGATCTTCGAAAGAAGAGTTCTTCTTATCTTGCCAAGCATTTACTCTTGTCTACTTATATGACACAAGTAAAATCTAGCAACAAGAGCAAGAAAGATTATTCTTCTAGTAGTAACAACAATCATGTTAAATCCAATATTGTTGCTTCTAGTAGTTCTCTTGATTCCACTAATGATTCTCTTAGCCAAGTTACACTTGAGAAAGAAAATAGCTTATTGAAGGGAATTATAGAGAAATGCGTTTACAAGAGCCTTGCCGGAAGTAAGCAATTTGAGGAAATTATACGCAAGCAAGGAAGGCACCGGAAGAATCAAGGTGTTGGTTTTGAACGGAAGTTCAATGCCAATGGAGTTGAGTGGGAAGAAGATCAATACCCCAAGACGAAGGTTGAGCCTCAACAAGAGAAGTATGGCCCCACTTCTTTCAAAGGAACACAAGCTCAAGATGATCTTCCACCACAAGACCACAAGCTAAAAGGCAAGGACAAGCTTCAAGAGGACATTGATTCATTTGAAGAAGCTCCTAAGGCCTTGGTCAAGTGGGTTCCCAAGACTACATCAAGTTCTACTTCATCAAGTACGACTACAACTCCAAGGATTCCCATCAAGTTGATGTGGATCCCGAAGAAGAAGAACTAGAGAGTTTTTGAGGGTGACTCCTCCAACATACTTCACTCACATTCATTTTGGCAAGGACAAGTGCAATCAATTTCCATATCTTGCACTAGTTCAAGGAGTCACAAACCCTCTTGTTGTCAAGATAAGGGACAAGGTAACCTAATGCTTTCATGGACATCATCATATGTGTGTTTCACTCTATGTCTATGGATATCCTTGTGTGTTCCTTGTGGGACTAACCCATGTAGGTATTGAAAGTGCAAATCACTCCAATGGATTGCTCCAAATGATCTACATCAACATTGAGCATCCACATCTTCAACACCTACATGAAGTCATCATCGACAAAATCCAAGGTTAGTTCATCCCTCTAAGGGGGGGGGATATCACATCTAGGGGGAGCTTTGCTCTAAGAATTGAGCTAAAGCATCTCTAATGATGTGAACACAACAATGCTTTATGTAAAAGTGGTAACCTCACTTGTGCTTAAACGATGAGTATGACCTATGATCAAATGTTCTCATTTGACTCCTAAGTCAATATACTCATATATAGATGACCTAGTCATCGCCAATTGCTTGATAGATGCTAGAGTGTTTGTGCATGATTTGCCACATGTTTTATTTGCCATCTTATTGTGTGAGCATGTTGGTTGCGTAATTTTCTTCATTCGAGGACATCCATTTGTTGCATTGATTGTTTGGTTTTTCTTTTTGCCAAATGGATGGACAAGAATGCCTAAGTACCCCCTCTAGCTATCTATGCTTTTTCTCGTCTCAAACTCTATTCATGCTACATCACAAAGTTTGAACAAGTCACCTTCGGACCCACCGGGTGAGGAGCACTCGGAGCCACCGATCCGTCAAGGGCTTAACTTCCAAAACCTCTTAATGCCTCTCGGTTAGACCAATTCATTCCTATTCGGTCTCACCAAAATCATTAAGTTGATCTAGGTTTTATCTCAGTGCAACCGATTAGAACCATTCGGTCACACCGAGTTGCAGCAACTGCTAGCAGTTTTGCATCTCGGTGCCACCGAGTAGTTCCACTCAGTCACACCGACAATGCCTGGGTATTTATACTCTGCGTACCCGTACGGTTGAAAATCACTGCAACCGCATGAGCCCGCGCCCCAACATTGCCGCCCTGGTCTCCGAATCATCGCCGTCTTCGCCAGTGACCTTCTGCCGCTGGTCTCCGCCGCCGTCAATGAATCCTCACCGCCGTTGTCGCCGTAGCAAGTCCATCGCCAAGTTAGGGTATGGATTTGACCCTTTGTGCTTTCCATTACTCCGATTCTTGCAAAAATTATAATGCCTATGTTCTTCCCACGTATGAGATTGATATATCCACCAAACGAACTCCTTAGAATAGATTTGATGCAAAAACTTAGGGTTAGGTTTCCGCCGAACCCTTCTCGGACCGACCGATCTGAGGATCTCAGTCACACAGATTGGCCCCGGCCATTGCACAAGTACAACTTGGTCTGACCGAAGTGTACTGATCGGTGAGACCAAAATCACTTTCTCTGTGAAACCCTAGCATCTCGGAGTCACCGAACTGCATTTCGGTCTCACCGAAACGGTGTGTTTAAACTCTGTTAGTGCTTCCGTGTCACCGATTTTGTCAAATCGGTAGCTCCGAAATGCCTTCCGCAGAAAACTAAAATTAAGTTTTTGTCTTAATATTTTGCAAAATAAGCTGCACTTTGTGATGCTCATCTACTCCATCTACACCCAACTATTCACATGGTCAGTTTTAGCAATGTCAGAGGGCAGTGATAGCCAGAACATGTCTGAAGAGCAGCTCAACCTCAGTGAGGGCACTAGTCCCTCTAGCAGCTATGATGAGGGGAGTAGGAGCACTCCCAGCAATTTGCCTAAGGCAGCAACTAGGCAAAGGTAGAAAACAACATCTGAACCTGAGGATGAAGATTTTGTTATGGAGGAGGAAGTGACCTCCAAGAAGAAAGTACTCAAGAAAGAGTATGTTGCTGCTGCTGCCACAAAGCCTGGAATGCAGAAGAAAGCTCCTGCCAAAAGAGCTCCAATGTCAAAAGCCAGAGCCTCAACTCAAGAAACCATGGAATTTACTCTTGAACCAAGAGAGGAAGAGGATACTGGAGGAAAGAAGAGGAGAGAGTCAGAAAGACTATTGCCAGAGTCATTGGTAAACCCTCTATGATGAGAGATTCTGCTGAAGAAGATGATGATGAGGAAGAGCCTGTTGCACCTCCTGCAAAGACTCAGAAGCTTATGGGGGATGCCATAAGGACTGGGGCTGCTCCACCTAAGCCCAAGTCTGCTCCGAGCCTTCAGCTCAAGCTCAAGCCCCCAAGCCATCTGCACCTAAGAGATCAACAAGGAATATTTCTGTTGCTAAAAAGAACAAGGCCCCAGTGTCTGAAGCTCAAGAAGAAGAAGAGCCACAAGTGCTCAGAAAGCTCAAGCCTAAGATTCTATATCTTAATGATGATCATCCTGTGGTAGAGAATATGAAGCTAAGAAAGGATGCAGGTCTGAGACTTTGGAGAAAGACTGATCCCTATGCCACCAGGAGGAGGACTGCTATGGACTACCGCTTTCACACAAAGGAACAACAGGACTTCTGTGAGAATATCCTATTGGACAAGAAGCCCATTGTTTGTGATATGAAATGGCTTGACTAGAAATACATTGATGACAATGAAGACTATTTCCCAAGTGTGCATGAGAGTTTCAGAATGAATGGTGTTGACAAGTTTGTTGGTTATAAGTTGACTAAGTGGAACGATGAGATGATCATGCAATTCTATTCCACTGCTCACTTCTACCCTGATGGAAAGATAGTCTGGATGATTGAAGGAACAAGATATCAATCTACTATGTCAGAATGGGCCAAGCTAATCAATGCCCCACAGGAAGAGGAGAATGACATTGATGTGTATGCTAAGCCTAGAAAGGACCACAACTCCATGGCTAACATGTACAAGCATATTCCTGATAAAGCCTTGGAGACTCACAAGTTTGGATCAATATAATATCTGCTTCCTGGTTTGACCACCATCAACACTATATTGAGTCACACTCTTTTTCCCAAGTCAGGAGATCATAGAGTGATCCGTGGTCATTCCATCAACCTGCTTCACTTGTTTGATGTTCCTTAGAAGTTCAAGGTGATGAGCCTGATTGTGGAAACCGTGAAGAGAACAACTGCAGATCAGAAGAGATCTTGTGGATATGCCCCTCACATTCAAATGTTGATCAATTCCAAGATGGGAACTGGGACATATCTACTTGACAGAGAGCATCTTCCCCTGAGGCCAGACTTTGAGGACAATGAGGTTGTCATGGATGCTTCACATCCTACTTGTGCCAAAGCCTAGGAGAAGAGAGAGAAAGCAAAGGTTGCAAAAGCAGCAAAGGCAGCAAGTGCAACAGATGCCTCCACAGTGCTACTCATGACCTAGCAAGATCAACTGAGTTATCTGCTTGAGGCTACAGTGAGAATTGAGAAGGGCTTGGCCACCCTGACTCAAAATCAGGAAAGTCTTCACTACAAAAAAATACACTTCTGTGATGATACATGTTTGTCACAGTAGGTCACGTTTTCTGTCATGCATGTACATCCATGATAATTTTATGACAGAATCAAGATAGTCATACCTGTGCTGTCGTAGAAGTGTTCCATGACATTACCAAAATTATCATCACAGAAGTGTTCACTTCCATGACGATAAATGCTGCGTCATGGAAGTGCTTTCGTCAAGGGTGACCGACATGTGTCATCCACCGTAACGGGTCGCCATTAAGCTATCGGGTCCGGTTTTGGATCCGATAACCCGCTAACAGCCACGACCAATGCCGATTTTCCACGTGTAAAATTCTCATTGGCTGACGGAACCACGTGTCAGCTCCGCGTTGGGACAAATGTCATCCACTCATTGGGCAGGAGGCGCCTATGATAGGTGGACACGTGCCATGGCCCAACAGTGGCCCATTTCGGTGAAAAGGCCGGCCCTTTGACTTGGTCAAAAGGTAATGGGCCGTCCCACGAAAAGCCTATTAACGGCCTGTTCGTATATAGCCCATTTACGGCCCGCTAACTCTGGCCCGTTACGGCCTATCAGAATTAAGCCCAGTAGCTTCATCTGGTCCATCCATTATGATTCCAGCCCATTGTAACTTCCGGCCCATGTATGGCCCATGATGTCTTTCGGCCCATATGAGGCCTTTGTAACTCTTGGCCCATTAACAACCCGTGGTGAAACTGGCCTGTAATGAACAGTGCACCCGCTTTATACCCATTAACGACCCATTATTCCATTGGGCCGTTTCCAGCCCGTGTTATTTTTCAGCCTTCTCAGGGCCCATTTATTCTTGGGCTCATTTCCAACATTCGGTTACTTACGGCCCGTTACTGGCCTTTTCTGCTTGTGGGCCAAATTCAGCCCGTGGTTACAATTGGCCTGTTTGCGGACCATTAATCCATTGGGCCGTTTTCATAATACGGCCGATTAACGACAACCTGTTATGGTCGGCCCATGAACGGACGATTCCAACTCTAGCCCGTTTACGGCCCATAATGCGGTTTGTTATTGGCCCATGTTTGACCGATCGATCATACGGCCCATAGAAGGCCCATTGATGCGATAGCCCGTAGAAGGCCCATTGTCTCTATGACCCGTAGAAGGCCCATTGTTTCCATAGTAAATATGTAGCCCATGGTTATTGTGGCCTAGTTTCAAAAAATAGGTTATTGCGACCACTAGCAAACCGCGGAAAAAGAACTGCACTGACTACAAGCAAAATAAATAAACAAGACAACAAGGAAATAAATAAGCAAGCAACTTACGCTAGGCTATAACGACTATTACACACATTACATCCACTGGGCATCAAAGTTCGCCACCAGTGCAAATATAGGGAACAAATCAGCATATCACATACACTGGTTGTCAAAGTTGGCGACCAGTGCAAATAAATGCCGCAGCAAAACAAGTCCAGAACTGAAACCACTTCAGAAGAGCTCAAGAAAAAATATCCTAGGTACCCATAATGCTGGCAAGATGCTTAGCAAGCTTATTAACTTTCTCTTGTTTGGCGCTTAAATCCTCCAGCACTTGTTGTTGCACCAGAAAGTATGCATCTGAATTCTGCACGGACTTCCTCAGTCCTTTGGCTTCCTGTCGCATAACATCTGATCGATGTCTTTCAACTTGAAGTTGAGTCTCAAGAAGCCGAACTGATTCAGGCAGCGAGTTCGAAGAGCTGGTGCCAGCAGTAGTAGCCAGTAACTCGAACACTACATCAAGACATGACTTTGGGGTTGTCTTAGTGTCTTCAGTATAGTTTGTATCAGCTTTCTTGGAGACCAATAGGGATGTCTCACTATCTTGAATGTTATCTGCATTACTTCCTTTGCCATTGCATAACGGGGTACTCTTCTCCAATATTTTATCCGCGTTCTAAAAGAGAAACAAACAAACACATCACAAGTTTACCATGTTGTATATGAAAATCATTTTGGTAAACCAGTTCAGTTGTAAGGTGGACAGGATAACAGCATGAAACAAACATATATCTATGTAGCATGGTCACTGTATGGTCTATATCATTCTAGTTTATGTTGCCAAATCAAGATAGAGACAGTTCAAATCATATCTATTTAAGACAAAGCAGCATAGATAGAATATAAGTGTGGGAAACTACACAGCAATAACAACACTTGTAATGTGCATGGCATGAGAACACAACTGTTTATTCAATTGAAACTAAAATCAACATAGAGCAAGTTACAACAACAAACACGTTAAAGAAACAGGTTTAAAACATACATGTTGCGCCATTGGAGTTTCAATTGCATCCTTCAAATTTGAAATTAGTTGGTATGAGTAAATACAGTGATGCAAGAGCAAAGGAGTATGAACCATAACTACGGAACCTGACCTGAGAACAATTCTTCTTCTGCTTTAAGCGTTGACTTGGGGTTCGGAGTGGTGGTCCTCGTGCTTTGGGCACTACAGTTGCCTTACTAACTGCTCGTGTTTGGGTGCTCTGTGGTGGAGACGTTGCCTTGTCAACTGGAACTGGGTTACTATCTGTTAGGGTTGGGGTTAGAAGGGGTGTAGCTGGTTCTTTGTCCAACTGGGTAGGGGTACAATCTGCGTGAGTCTGCGTTATGTGTGGTGGGGCTGGTTCTTGGGCAAGTACAACCGTGGTTCTATCTGCATCGACAGGTAGCACGATCTTTTCTGAAGACCATGTTTTTACTCCCACAGATACTGCCATCACTCCCTCCAATTCAAATGGCCGATAAACAAGAAAAGTAATTAAATGTACAGACATTGTAAGATAGACAATGGATAGCAGGGAAGAAAACATGGCATGAAATAATTCACATTTATGTTGTCTAACCAAACAGGATAGCATAACATAATTTCACATATATGATGGCTAATTAAACAGGATAGCATGACACAATTTCACATGTAAGATGGCTAACTAAACAGGATAGAATGACATACTTCAAAATATGATGACTATGTAAACATGATGACATGATATAACTATACGATGTGTCTGTTAAAGTGATTGGCATGCCATAAATCACAAACATGCGGTCGATGGAAACATGATGGCATGATATAATTCATGGATAGAATGACATAATTCAAAATATGATGACTATGTAAACAAGATGAGATGATATAACTATATTATGTCTTTAGAAAATGGGTTGGCATGCCATAATTCAGATACATGTTGTCTATGTAAACATCATGGCATGATATAATTCAAATATATGATTTATATACTAAGCAAGTGAGCAGAGGGCAATTGCATATATGATGTGTCAACTAAGGAGATGGCATTCAATATTGTGTATGTGATGTAAAAACTAAGCATTGCAATACAACATATGTATAAAGCATGATATGAGTAATATAACCCTGCCAAGTTTGAGCATACACCTCAGGGGGATAATAGGACTGGTCATCTGCCTCTGAATCCTCCTCTGAGGAGCTATCTGTAACCAGCAAGATATCTGCTTCAACAGGTAGCATTGTGTGCTCTGAAGACCTTGTTTTCACTCCAGATTTCTCCATCACCAATTCAAATGGCTGATGCATAGGAAGAGCAGTTGAATATACAAACATTTTCGACAAATGCAATGAGAAATACAAAAAAGCACGACATGATATAATTCACATATATGACGCTTGGCTAAACAACATGGCATTGCATAATTCACATATATAATGCCTTGCAACAAGATAGCATTGCATTCATATATAATGTCTTGCAACAAGATGGCATTGCATAATTCACATATATGGTAATTAGACACTAAACAGGTGGCATTCACACAAAGCATGTCTAAACTAAGCAAATGACATAGCAATGCAAGATACCATACACACGATATGAGCAACATAACCCTACCAAGTTAGAGCATGCACCTCGGGAGGGGGGGGGATAGGACTGATCATCTGTCTCAGAATCCTCCTCTAAGGAGCTATCCATAACCAGCAAGACATGCGCTTCGTCAGATAACATTGTCTGCTCTGAAGACCTTGTTTCCACTCCAGATTTTTTCATGACCGTGCCGAATGGCCGATGCATAGGAAGAGTAATTGAATGTACTAAAATTGTTGACAAATTTAATACGTAATAAAAAATGATGGCATGATATAATTCACATATAAGATGACTGGCTAACTAGGGTGGCATTGCAAAATTCACATATATGATTCCTGGCTAAACAAGATGGCATTGCATGATTCACATATACGATAAAGAAACTAAACAGATGGCATTCACACAAAGCATGTCTAAACTAAGCAGATGACATATTTGATGTATAAAGTAAGCAATGCAAGGCACCATATGCATGATATTACCAACATCAGGATGCCAAGTTAGAGCGAAGACCTCAGGGGGTAAATAGGAGTGGTCTTCTCCTTCTGAATCCCACTCAGAACAGTTATCTTCCTCTTGATTACAATTCGAAATGGGCGGAGGGGGGCTGCCTTTGCGCCCACCATGGAGCGACGTGTGCATGAAATTTTATTGCTACGCAAGGCTCGTCTCCTTTGCTCTACATGTTCAGTTCCATTGTGTACAATAACCGACATGCATAGGAATAAAACATAGTGAGATTATGTAAGGAGTGCATGCACAAATCCAGAGTGATGGTAGCAAACTGTGGATAGACCCAAAACCAATGATAGCAGACAGATAATAGCTTTAGTTACAAAATACAGATAATGGCTCCTTTAATGTTTGTTTGCACCCAACATGAAACTCATAGTAGACACCCGAGATTAACCAGATAGTAGACATATAGTACTGATTGCTTCCCCAATATGTACCCCACAACCATTTAAAAACTCAAGTTTCAGCATTAGTTTGGACCTGACTCGGAGTCTAATAGGTGAACACGATGATAAAGTAGCATGTCATCATATTAAGCGATGCATAACATAAGCAGAGACGGAAGAGTGCGACCTCTCTTGCGGACCCGTGTAGTCCTCAAGGTCATCTGCTCAGTTGATGATGGTAATGAAGTTGTCGTGGCTGCCGGCAGCGGGGAAGAAGATCTGAGGCGGCGAAAGACATTCTGGAGAGCGGATCCCTGCTGTGGTGAACCCTTCGTCGTTGGAGCAGCTGAGCTGGGGTGGAACACAACGTAGCAGGAGCGGGACAAACCACAGAAGGTTTTCTTTGACACATATCTGTAACAGAAGGAATTGTGTAAGGGCTTGTTTGAATTTGAGGATTCTAATAATGCAGGGATAGAAAATACACAGGAATAGGATAGGAATGCACGTGCAAAACAGAGAATTTAAAAACACAGGATTTCTGCCAATCTGGGTGTTTGGTTCACAAGAATTGGAAGATCACATGATGCAAAGAAGCATGGTGAGATTAAGTCAAACCACAAGAAAATGTACGGTTATAATGCTATTATGCTACTATCTCTTAGTCTTGTGCTTCATGAATAGGAATTTGAAAAGGAGGATGATACGTCTCCAACGTATCTATAATTTTTGATTGTTCCATCCTATTATATTATCAATCTTGGATGTTTTATAATCATTTTATAGTCATATCATTTTTGGTACTAACCTATGGACATAGTGCCAAGTGCCAGTTACTGTTTTCTGCATGTTTTTTTACATCACAGGAAATGAATACCAAACGGAGTCCAAATGCAACGAAACTTTACGGAGATTTTTATGGACCAGAAGACACCCAATGGGCCAAGGCAGCGCCTGGGGGTGCTCCGAGGGGAGCACAACCCACCAGGGCGCGCCAGGAGGCCCAGGCGCGCCCTGGTGGGTTGTGCCCAACTCCGGTGCCCCCCGGACCGCCTCTTTGCTCTATAAATACCCCAATATTCCAGAAACCCTAGGGGAGTCGACGAAAATCAATTCCAGCCGCCGCAGAGTCCAGAACCACCAGATCCAATCTAGACACCATCACAGAGGGGTTCACCACTTCCATTGGTGATGAAGCTATGTACCTAGGGTAGGGTCATAGGCCTGACCTAGACGCCCTCCCCTAGGACATCACCCTAAAGTCAGAAGCGTTCAAGGGATACCATCATCCACTCGACCAGAAGCATTCCACTCGGAAGACTCAATGTCACTCGACCATAGCAATAATCACTCGACAGACAGAAGATCGAAAGCCACTCTGAATAGCAACGGTCAAACGTTTACCCTGTAGACTTAATGGTCATTTATGTCACTTTATTACTGGCGTTACCAGAAACGACCCATCTTTATGTACCTTAAACCCTGTGTAACTGAGGGCGGGAGGGGCCTGGCGAACTCTATATAAGCCACCCCCTCCTCAAGGACAATGGTTCACACCCCCTATAACTCCACACACATATAATCAAGTCGACCGCCTCCGGGCACCGAGACGTAGGGCTATTACTTCCACCGTGAAGGGCCTGAACTCGTAAATCTTGTGTGTACAACTTCACCATAGCTGGGATCTTGCCTCCTCATACCTACCTGTAACACCCCGAGAATATGCTACAGTAATCTCCCTTAATGGTGGCCAAGTCATCGTGATTACTATGTAGCTTGCCACTTGTCCAAAAATCAAGCCTTTTTCAAATTTAAAATAAGTCGAATAAATTATTTCTTTGGGCAGTAAAACTAAAATGTTCACCTTATCCTATAAATTTCCCATGATCATGGTCATGTTGAATCCAACATTATTTGACCCACCAATTAATTCCTAGGAATTTATGACGTGGGCCAACAACAAATAAAATGGTCTTTTCAATTTAAACAATTGTTTAAACTTTCCCAAATAAAATGAAACTTCGTGTGTAGCACCAAAATATTGTACTTGAGTTATGTGTGGAGTACCATGTAGAACTAAAATCATTTGTTGGTGACAATAAATATAACAAGAGCTATAGCAATAAACAGAAAGGAAAGTAATGAAACAAAATACACTACTGGGCACTAGGCCCAATCGTGGCCACAGTGCAGCCCAGCCCAACACCACGGCCTTTTCTTCGACCTCTCGGCAGGAGAGGCAGAGGAAGGCGTGGCGGCCATCCAGGCCACCATGGCTGTCGATGTCGCCGTGTCGGCGATCTCGCGGCCCCGTGGATGGATAAGAACGGCTTCGTCACCCCCTGGAGGAACCCTAGACCGCCCACATCCGTCTCCCCCTCTTCCCCCCATCTCCACCTCTCCCTCTCTGTTGTTTTGGAGGATGGGCCGACGCGCCCTCCGCCGTCCACCGCGCGCCACAGCGGCCATCGACCTCCCCTCGACACTCCGCCCTGACCAGGAGCTCCGGGACGCTCCTCCGCTTCTTCTTCGCCAACTAGCACAAGCAGGGACGCAACATCGACGCCGCCCTCGCCGATCCCCTCCGCCGGCGTCCGCCTCTGCCTCGCCGTCGATCCGCCGCCACTGCCGCACCGTCATCCCGCTGCTCCGGTGCCTCCCCGAACCTTCCCCGAGCCCGCCTCGCTCGACTACAGGGCCCTGTGAGCCCTCTTCCCTTCCCCTCTCTCTCCTGTGCGAATCTATGCCCGGAGCTCAGCTCCGCTCGCGTTTGCCCGCACCTCACCACCGACCGCGCTCACCGCTCGTCGTAATCCCCGCGACCACCGCACCCTGGGCCACGCTCGCGCGTGCCCGCAACGGACCACCCTGCTCGGCCACCCGGCCGCCCAGTTCGCGCCCCCGCACGCCTGCGCCGCACCCCCTGGCCACTTCGGCCGCGGCCATTGACGCCTGGACGCGCCCCTGCTGGCCGTCGCCACCCACGTCCTGCTGCCTTCGGCTCCTGCCGCCCTGATGCCGCCCTCACCTGCGTCCACTGGCCGCCGCCGCTGGCTTCCTCGCCGCGGCACCGGCTCGCTGAGCTCGGCCCGGCACACGCGACCCCCGCCGTCTCGCGCCCCCCACCCCGTGACTACACCGCCTGCCGCGGGCGCTCCCCTCCCCGCGGCCCCGCCCTCCCCTATGGGCAGCCGCCCAGTTGCTCTGCCGGCTCCCGCCGGCCACGCTCCGGCTGGCCTCGAGCCCCCGGGTGCGGGCCGCCTGGTTGCGCCCGCACCCGCGGGCCCGTAGGCCACCCTCTCAAGTGGCCGGTTGTGCCACTGCCAGCGGGGCCACATCCCCTGTTTAAAAAAAGGGTTTTAAAAAATATAAAAATAATTAGTTGATTAATTGTTTAAATAGGTAATTAATTAACTCAATTAACCTTGCTTCATTAGCCTAATGAATTAGACTAGTTAATTTAATTCTGTTAGTTAGTTAAGTCAATGACAGATGGGGCCCACTTCCCCTTTGACCAGTCAACCCAGTAAGAGTTGACTGTTGACCTTGCTGACATCAGCATGACGTCCTGCTGACGTAATAAGTTCTTTTTCGAATTAATAATAATTTCAGAATATTGTTAAATCTTTGAAAAATCGTATAAAATAATCCGTAGCTCGGATGAAAATGTTTTCTACATGAAAGTTGCTCAGAACGACGAGACGAATCCGAATACGTAGCCCATTCGTCCACCACACATCCCTAGCATAGCAAACACGCAACTTTCCCCCTCCGGTCCGTTTGTCCGAAAATGCGAAACACCGGGAATACTTTCCCGGATGTTTCCCCCCTTCGCCAGTATCACCTACTGCCGGGTGAGGGCACACCTAGCACCGCTCATTGTCATGTCATACATCATCATGCTTATGTTTGCATTGTATTCATTGTTGCTTCCCCCTCTTCTCTCCGGTAGACTACGAGACTGACACTGCTGGTGGTACCCGATCAACTACGGTGTTGACGACCCCTCCTTCTTGCCAAGGCAACCAGGCAAGCCCCCCCTTTGATCATCCCAATATCGCCCATTCCATTCTCTCATGCTTTCATTAGATTTTGCTAGTGTTATTGTTTGCTCCTATTCTGATGCATAGCCTGCTTTTGTAACCTGCTTATTGTTACCTACCTGCTTATCCTAAACTGCTTAGTATAGGTTGGTTAGTGATCCATCAGTGACCCCCACCTTGTCCTTGTTGCCCCTGCTTCATCATTGAAGACCCGATCAACGGGATCGAAGACCAGGCCCCGGCACCGCACATCACTTTCCCCTTAGTTGCTCGACACTACTGGGTTACTATCGAGTGCCGAGGGTGAGACCTCTACATCACTTCTGTTGTTAACCCTGTAGTGTAGCTATTCGGTCGTGGTCATCGGGGGTGATTCCACCTTAACCACTTCTGATACGACTCTGTTGTGCAACCCCTCAAGTGTGAACCTCGGGGGTGGTTCCTCTTACGTTCACCTTGATGATTACGTCGAGTGGAATTCACCGGGGGTGATTCCTCGGGTTTTCCCCTTGATGTTTGGACACACAGTTACTATGGTTACTATGACTTTACACTGAACCATGTTACTATAGACGGGTCGGCCCTGAGGGGTACCCGCGCGAGCTTAATTGCGAGTGATGTGGAGACGGGTTGACTTGGAGGGTGCCCGCGAGATAATTACGAGGCGTGGCCGGGCATTCCTAGCCCTTGCCGCAAGTCCTCGAGACGGGGCGACGGGGTCACATCTTTCGTGAGTCTCTGCTTGTTACCGCGCGTTCCTAATCCACTATGATTTGGATATTTGATCCGAGGGGCCTCTGGCCTGATAGCACTAACCATCACGTGGGCATAGTATGGGCGTTCTGCGTCGTATGCATTAGCCGAAGCTTAATAGACGTCAGTGACTGAGTGGCGTGCGCCGGGTTAGACTGCGTAAGCACCTGCCTTGTTGAAGGAGGTAGCTAGGTCTGCTCACCGGCCGCGTACGCAACGTGCAGGAGTTCCCGGGGAGATGGCCTATGACCGCTGGGGGCATAGGTTTAGTCCGGCGTGCTGACCTCTCTATTAAGCCTAGGTCGGGTTGCGGCGTATTGTTTGGCCGAGGCTGGGCATGACCCAGGAAAGTGTGTCCGGCCGGAGTTAATCGAGCGTGGTGGGTAAGTTGGTGCACCCCTGCAGGGAAGAAAATCGATAGCCTGTCCTACGGTAATGGACACTTGGAGTTGTATCCCGATCGATACAACTAGAACTGGATACTAGAGATGAGACATGAATATGAGAAATGTAATTGAGGAGAATTGGATAGTATGGCTCTGGGATTGATTTCTCGCAGGGAGTCGAGAAAGGATCTCTGGCCGAGGTTGATAAGACTACTACTACTTTACTTTATGCTACTCTACTCCCTCCTGTTGCTGCAAGATGGTGGTTTCCAGAAGATGCTAGTCTTCGATAGGCTAGGCTTTCCCCTTCTCTTCTGGCATTCTGCAGTTCAGTCCACAGATACAACCCTTTTCATTGACACTGATGCATATGTAGTGTAGATCCTTGCTTGCGAGTACTTTGGATGAGTAGTCACGGTTGCTTTCCTCCCCCTTTTCCCCCTTTCTTCTTCTTTCCGGTTGATGCAACCAGATGTCGGAGCCCAGGACCCAGATGCCACCGCCGATGCTTACTACTACGTGGAGGCCGCCGATGACCAGGAGTAGTTAGGAGGCTCCCAGGCAGGAGGCCTTGCCTTTTCGATCGATGTTGCTTTTGTGCTAGCCTTCTTAAGGCAAACTTGTCTACCTCATGTCTGTACTCAGATATTGTTGCTTCCGCTGACTCTTGTGTTTTCGAGCTTATGTATTCGAGCCCTCGAGGCCCCTGGCTTGTTATATAAAGCTTGTATCATTTTAAATTGGGTCTAGAGTTGTGTTGTGATATCTTCCCGTGAGTCCTTGATCTTGATCGTACACATTTGCATGTATGATTAGTGTACGATTGAATCGAGGGCGTCACACTACCCCCCATTCTACTGTCAGTCTTAGAACCACGACAGTTGGCGCCCACCGTGGGGCAGGTGTCTTAGCGACTTTTTGGTGAAGTTGCGATTTTTCCGATTCCCATCATCATGGTTTCCGATGGTGGATTGGCTGAGGGCCGCGAGATCCGTCTCGGCGCGCTCATCTTCGTTGCTGACGACTCCGCCTAGCTTCAGGAAGCTCCCCTCGATGTCGAGACGCTCCCTGTCCGCGGGGCGACGCACTTTCGCGCGTGCGTTCGCAGCGTCCTTCTCCGGCAGCCGTCGACCCAGTATCAGTCGGCTCCTGTGGTGTCCTCGCTCCCTGCTGTTCGCCGATGCAAGCGATCTGGTCGGTCGCGGCTTCAGCGGTGGGTGAAATACGCGGTGGCTCGTCAGTCGGCCACCCCACAAGTCGCGGCAATCGAGCCCGACGAAAGTCTCTACGGTCTGTTCGACCTGTCGACTGGATCCGTCGAGACCACATCCAAATGCGACAACAGCGATCCTGCGGCTGAAGTCTTGATGGTCGACGGACCACGTAGTCCGTCTGGCTTCCGCCGCGACGACGGCGGTGATGGTGGCGGCGATCCGTCACGCGTTCAGGAAGAGTACCGCCCCGAACCCCTTTCTTCGCAGCAGAGGGAAGAGCTTCGCCGCCGCAACATGGATGCGCTCCACACGCCCATCGTTGGGGAAACCTCCGAGGCTTGGGCCTTGGAGGAGGCGCGCCTGGCCAACTTGGCTGAGCGCACTCAACTGGAGAGCCTTCAGCATGCACTCGACGAGCGTGCTCGGCAGCGGATTCCTGAGTCTAGTCGACGACAACTTTTTCCACCTCAACCTTAGGTATACCGCACTCCGATTCACAATCTCACGGCTGCGGCCCGTATAGCAGAGTCAATTCAGCCTTCCCAGTCGGAGGCTGGAAGAGGTTTGATGCAGATCCGGGCCTTACTCCGGGCAGCAGGAGAACAGAACACATCAGTGTCCCAGTCGCGGAATAGGATTCATAGCAGATCTGTGATGGCAGATACAGTTCAGTCGGCCCACAGCCCAAGATCGCCCCCGCGGCATGAGGGACGTGGGCACCGGCAGGATCAGTACAGAAACCACGAGCAATATGATCACCAACTCGGCCGTGATGACCGTCGTCGAGTGCCCACACCTCCTCCGAGGAGTGGATCATATGTGCCTCGGCAATATGATGACAGACACCCTCACATTGGCGAGCGAAGAATACCAGTTGACGCAAGGGAGCCAGGCTTTGATGCGAGATCTATTCTCGTTCAAGGTCTAGTCGACAGGAACAGAGCACACAGAGAGGGCCTTGACAGAGATCACCCGACTGGTAGCAGAGTTCATGTTTCAGGTCCAGAGTGCTTCAGCAGAGCCATCAGAGCCGCGGTTATTCCTCCCAACTTCAGGTTG
Organism: Triticum aestivum; assembly: GCF_018294505.1. NCBI lineage: Eukaryota > Viridiplantae > Streptophyta > Magnoliopsida > Poales > Poaceae > Triticum > Triticum aestivum. The sequence goes on from NC_057796.1 coordinate 66,966,786, forward strand.
GCGACTAGAGTCAGCAAGTTCACTGGTGAGTCCAAGCCTGACACTTGGCTTGAGGATTACCGAGTGGTTGTGCAGATTGGTGGCGCAATGATGAAGTGGCCATGAAGCATCTTCCGCTGATGTTGGAAGGTTCAACCAGAGCATGGTTGACTCAGTTAGCACCAGGCAGTATATTCAGTTGGGAGGAACTTGCCCGAGTGTTTGTTAGAACTTTTGAGGGTACTTGCAAGCGGCCAGCAGGGTTAACAGAATTGTAGCATTGCGTGCAAAAACCAAATGAGACTCGGAGGGATTACATTCAGAGGTGGACCACTTTGGATCACACAGTGGAAAATGTGTCCCAGCATCAAGCAGTTTGTGCCTTCAAGGAGGGCGTTAAGTATCGAGAGCTAGTCCTGAAATTCGGTCGGACGGGAGATATGTCTCTGACTCGAATGATGGAAATAGCCACTCGGTACGCTAATGGAGAAGAAGAGGATCGACTCCGCAGTTGTCGTAGAATTGTCACGGCAGATGTCCTCGTGCAAGGACTTAGTCGTGGAGCCATCGCCGCTAGGAAGCTTAAAGGGGTTAAACGGGACAAAGGACACGAGGATTATACTGGTTCGGCCCCTTACGTTGAAGGTAAAAGCCTACTCCAGTTGAGGTGGTATTGCTTAGGCTTTCGATGACCAGGAGCTAAACCGCTCTGCTTGGCTATCGATCTGATCTTACTTGTCCCAAACCGCCACCGGGTAGTCCCTTTATATAGAAAGGTTAACGCCCAGCGGCTCTCAGAGTCCTGACCGGCTCATAAACTGTGTCCGGCTTGGCCTCTTAACTATTCTTGCCTTACACTACAAGTCATGCCACAACGGCGGTTTACCACTACGGGCCTTAAGTCGCCTCTGGGCCTTAGACCTACTACTAAACCGCCATCCGTAACCTGTCCTTGGGCTTCTGAACGAAGAGCTGTTGCAACGTAACCCGGCCCATCTTGGGCGAGTCACACCGGTAGCTATATCCTCAACATTAGGCCCCAGATTGATTTGAACCGGTTCATGTCAATCTTCAATATCTCAAGAAAAAAATCTTCCGGCTTCTGTCTTGCGCAAAGGTTATAACCCGCCATGACGTCATCTTCTGGATTCTTGGTAACCCGCCATGACGTCATCCGCCATTAATGCACGTTCTGTCCAACGTATCTCAACGGATCCTTATCTTAATAACTATCCCGAAAATCGAGGCGCCTCTGCAGCTGGATAATCATGTCTTTAGCCTCCTCGTTTCTCGCACCCACTCATCAGCCGTCCCTTATAAATAGGCCCGATCGGGTCCTCTCTCACTCTTCCCTTTCCATTGTCTTCCTCCTCTCAACACCTCAGAGCCCGAGCTCCGCCGCCGCCGCGCCTGTCGTCTTCCTCAGCCTCGGCCGCTGCATCAACCTGAACTAGTCCAGAGAACGGCGGCGACTCTCCACAGTGAACCTGCAACTGTAAGTCCTCTTCTTCTCAAACATCAGATCCGCATTAGGGTTCCGCGTTCCTCCCTGTTCTTCGTAGTTCATCTCTGTTCTTTTATAGTTCTTCCACCACGACTTCTTTTGATTCGAAAAACGGTACAGAACTCCTGCGGTAGTGGTTTCGCACCCATTTCCAACACTAGAAGATCCCTTTTGCTTGCAAAAAGACCTCATTAGGACTTATGAACTTCTTTGTGCTAGTTTTTAGGTCTAGAAAATTTTCCTTTCTGGACGACCGTTTGATCCAAAATAATTACTGCAACCTGTGAAACTTGTTTGTGCAACACTTAGGCAAAAATTGCATCTGTTAGCTATGGCGGCTCATATTACCGGCTTAAAAAAAAGCGATGCTTCATGAATATTCCGGGTCATCCATAACAGAGTTAAATAACTTAATTGCTCACGATATCCATAGCAGCTTAAATAACCCGACACAATTGGCCATATATCATTAGGCCCCTCCATAAGCCGCCACCTTAAATACTGAACCGAAATTTTCCTCCGGCTTAAATTTGAACCGGAATTTTTTATTTTGTCATAGGCTTCCATCCTTCACAATGCCGCCCAAGGCTCCCAAGGCGCCCATTACATGCAACTGGGTTAGATCCAACGTTACTGATAGCACTTTAGCTGACTTCGTGAAAACGGGTTACCTGCCCAAGAAAGAGGTCATGTCCTATCGTGCTCCTGACCCGTCCGAAGAGAGACCTCAACCCAAGGACGGAGAGGTTGTTATATTTGCTGATCACATGAGCCGGGGCTTTGCTCCTCCTGGCTCAAAATTCTTCAGAGATGTTCTGCACTTTTTCGACCTGCGACCTCAAGACATTGGACCCAATTCCGTGTCAAACATTTGTAACTTCCAAGTGTTCTGTGAGGTGTACCTTGGAGAAGAGCCCAGCTTGCTACTCTTTAGGGAGTTATTTTATCTGAACCGCCAGAATGAATGTGCCAACGGGCCTAGCTTGGAACTCGGTGGAATCTCAATCCAACGACGGAGAGATTGTCTCTTTCCTTATGCTGACCCGCCAAGCCACCCAAAAGATTGGAACCAGACATGGTTCTACTGCCAAGATACTTCTCCGGCTGATGAGAACCCTCTGCCCGGCTTTCGCGCCCTGTGTCTGGAGTCAAATCACCCCCTGCCAGACAAACTATCTCAAGCTGAACGTCAACCACTTATTCCTACCATCAACAAAATCAAAGCTCTTCTGGGGAACGGCCTGAATGGCATTGATCTGGTCCGGGTCTGGATTGCCTGGCGGGTGATTCCTTTAAGCCGCCGCCCCGGCTTAATGTGCGATTATACCGGCCGGAAGGATGATCCTCTTCGGCACAGTCCCGATGACTTACCTGAGGACGTCATTGATGATATGACCAAGTCTCTTCTGAACGAGAGCCTGGCAGATTGCAGGAGGACAGGCTTAAGCCCCTTCTGCAAGGCTAACCCGGCCCCAGCGGTAAGCCATTGACCTGTACACCTCACCTTCCATTTTAACGATTTTTGCTTAACTTCAAAAACCTTTGTTGTATTTTACAGGCTAATGATAAATTCTGGAAGGTCAGGTATGACCATGAAGCTGCTAAGAAAGCCAGAAAGGTTAAAAAAGCCGCCAGGAAAGCCGCTCCCCGCAAGAAGGGGAGTAAACCTAGCGCCTCGGACCTGCTTCACCTGGAAGACACCTCCGAGTCAGAGGTAGCCCTTGATTCTTTAGGCTCCTTTTTTAACCATCTTATTGACATGGATTATCAGCAGGAAGACACCGGAACGAGTCATGAAGTGATTGAAGAGGTAACTATAATTTCCTCGGACTCGGAGCCCTTGCCAAGACTGAAAGTCCGAAGAGTAACCCGGAAAGTAAGATTTTCACATCCTTTAGCTTATCAAGATCCTCAATTTCTTTTGAAGCGACAGATTCATGAAAGTCGGAGGCAGACCCGGACCAGCAAGGATGCAGACCTCTCCTCCGGCTTACCCGAAGCATCAAGGAAGCGCTGGATTGAGGTTATCTCCGACTTATATCCTTTTCATCCTTTGGCGGGCGTCACTCGTCAACCAGTTAATTCTTCTGATTCAAACTATCACGGAACTTCACCTTCCTCCGGTGACTCCATGCAGTCTAGCTTGCCGGCTTTCAAAACCGCACCCGGGTAATGATGATCAGCTTATTTTATGCTTATCTTACTCATGTTTTTGCACTAACCCTTTGACTTTCAGTGTACAAGTAAAGCCCAGCAAGAGGGCGAAGAAAAATAAGCTGGCCGAAGAGCCGGTCCTGACTGAACCTGATGCTTCTGCTCATGAGCCGCCATCTGCACCAGCTCCTGAAACCACCACTGCTCCATCTGATGAACAAGTTATGGAAGGTTCTGACAACCCAGAGATCCCCAGCCCGGCTCATCCAGATGACCCGGATGTTGTAATTACCCGGACCGAGTTTGTTGAACCGGGAAGACCCACCGTGTTGGCTAGGTGCTCTGCCAAGGAAGAACTTCTGGAACGCCACAGAGCCAGGCTGGACATCACGGATTATGCTAATCTGAGCATTGGAGATATTGTCTCTGACTATATTAATCAAGTGCACAACAGCCGGGACCTGGAAATTGATATGGTGAAGAAAATACAGCAAAAATCTGAGGTATGATTCTCTTGCTTATTCCATAGTCATCCTTACCATGCCATGTAGGCTTAATACCGGCTTAATAATCACTGCAAGAAAAAACGGCTTACCTGGTAACACTCAAGGGCCGGTTTAAACATCATAGTTGAACCGGTCCTTACCTTATTTTAATCAAGTAGTTGAGCAACCTTATGCATTAGCCCCCAAGTGCCAAGTACCTTTGCCTGCAAAGTGCTTGGGACTTATTTTCATGAACCGGCACTGTAAATAGAGCTTTTCAGCATACATTAGCCCCCAAGTGCCAAGTGTCTTTGCTTGCAAAGTGCTTGGGACTTGATATTGTATTATAATCACCCTAACTGTAACCCGGAATTTGTACAGGCCGCCTGTAAGAAATTTGAATCAGAAATCTCTGATCTAAAGAACCGCCTGAAGACTCAGGAAAGTGAGACCCAAAAGGCCAATTTCAAATTTGAATTCAGTGTATCTGCACAAGAGAAACTGAAGAAAAAGTTTGAAGCAGAAAGAAAAGCCTGGGCGGATGAGAAAACTGCTTTGCTCAGCCGGGCCGAACAAGCGGAGGCCGCTCTTACTGAATGAACCGCCGAACTATCCGGCTTAAAACGCCATGTATCTCAGATGGTCTCCGCAATCTTTGGTAAGTTACTCTGTAAGTTTCTAACTAGTTTACATCGTTCATTTCCCATAAGTATCGCAATTGCCATCAGCTCACCTGACTTTGTAATGCAGGTCCCAGAAGTTCCAATCTCAATCAGAATGTGCTGACCAAGCTGAAGGCGGTTTATACCTTGGTAGAACAACTTTACACCGGGTCACAACGTGCCTTAGCCGTTGTCGCTCTGTCAAACGAAGTTCCCACTCATCTAGCGGATGTACTCAGGCGGCTTGCCGTGCTTCCTCAACGCTTCCAAGAGTTAAGACGAGCTTCTGCAAGAGCCGGAGCCATAGCCGCTCTAAGCCGGGCCAAGGCGTTTCTACCGGAGCTAGACCCGGCCGACATCGCCCTTGGGTATCCTAGCTTGAAGGAAGATGGAACTCCCTTTGACCAGAAAGACTTCGCCGCTTGTGTGAAGAGCGTACGCCCGGTGGCCACTTTGATTGGTAATGACACAGACCTTACCAAATATCAACCGGGCTATGACGCGGAGAATCAGAGGATTCCAACCCCTCGTTATGAAGCAGTCAGCCTGATTCCTCCGACTCGTAAGCATACCTTCGCCCCTGAAGTTGACCCGGCCGGGTTAATTGATGATGAAGCTCAATTTGAAGCCTTGAGTGGCATTGAGTGGAAATCATCAACCTTCCAGGACATGGAAACAGCCGGAGGAGCGGAGAGGGATGGGCCGGAAGCTTCAGCCCAACAAGCACCTTTGATTTCTTAGGCGGCTCATGGTTATGTCTCAAAAACAATGCCTCACCTTTTGGACTCGGGGAGTCCTGTAATAGAGTAGGACGAACACTTAATTTTGTCGTGCCATCGTGCACGTGTGTAGCGCTTAACTCTTATTTAAACTGCCCGTTTATATTCTTCTGGGTCATGTTTGACCCTCTGCTTTCCTTAAGTTTAAAGAGTTGTCTTTAATTGTCCTGCATAGAAAACAAATCACAAGTCTCTAGGCGGCTTACCGCATGGAGAGTCATATATTTTACATATAACCCGGAATATGAATCAAAGTCATAATAAACCGGCTCTCAATTATATCTTCGAGATAACCATAACAGCATACCTGCGAGCCTTCAAATACACTTCTGGTTTATGTAACCCGAATAATGAGGTTGAGAACTCGACTCCGGCTCACCAGCACATTATTAATCAAGGTTAAGCCGGTGGAATAGGAACCACCCTTGAATGCTTTTGATATCATCAAAGAACTAGTTTGCAAACCAAGAGACCTCAAAAAATTTAGGGGCTTCTGATTCGAATACGACAAGAGAACCATCCCAAAGGGGTTAAGCTAAGATTCGAATGCGATCATATAGCCCCCAGTGGCTTTGGCGTTGCCGATCAAGAGGGTACCGACAGCTATGTTCTCTTTGGTTCGAATACGACCTATGTTTGAACAGGAAGCCCCCAAATGACCTTGAGAGTTGTTTAACGACGCTGATTCGAATACGATCCACGTCGGTTCCCGAAGGGGGTTGAGCTATGATTCAAATATGATCAAGAAAAACTCCCCAATGAGCTCGGCAATATGCCAATCAAGTGGGTATCAACAGCTATGTTCTCTTTGGTTCGAATACGACCTATGTTTGAACAGGAAGCCCCCAAGTGATCATATTTTTAACGGCTAGATTCGAATACGATCATAAGCCGGATCAACCTCCAAGTGATCATGTAATATTACAATGAAAATAACAATGATACATTTACCTTTGGAGGAAAAAAGGACAGAGGTCCTGCTTTATTATTTATCACAATATATACATGGCTATAGAAAGATGTACATTATGAGAGCCGGTGGCTCAAGTGTAATAAGGCCGAAGCTGAGCTATGTTCCACGGCCGGCGGGTCTCCTCCTCTGACTTACGTGAATCTTTGTGCTCCCGAACATCGATAAGGTAATATGACCTGTTGTGCAAGTTCTTGCTGACCACAAAGGGCCCTTCCCAAGGCGGGGATAACTTGTGTGCGTCTGTTTGATCCTGGATGAACCGGAGCACCAAATCACCCTCCTGAAAAACCCTGGACTTAACCCGGCGGCTGTGATAGCGGCGCAGGTCTTGTTGGTAAACCGCCGAGCGAGCTGCCGCTATGTCACGTTGTTCGTCCAACAAGTCAAGAGCATCTTGACGCGCTTGCTCATTATCCGCCTCAACATAAGCCACCACTCGAGGCGAATCATGACGGATGTCGCTAGGGAGGACCGCCTCAGCTCCGTAAACCATGAAGAAAGGCGTGTAACCCGTAGACCTGTTAGGAGTAGTATTGATGCTCCATAATACGAAGGGTAACTCCTCCACCCAACAACCCGGCATCCGTTGCAAAGGGACCAAAAGCCGGGGCTTGATGCCCTTCAAGATTTCCTGATTGGCTCTCTCAGCTTGACCATTGGATTGAGGGTGAGCCACTGATGAAACATCAAGCCGAATATGCTCTCGTTGACAAAATTCCTCCATGGCGCCTTTAGACAGATTGGTACCATTGTCAGTTATAATGTTGTGTGGAAAACCAAAGCGAAATATCACCTTTTTCATGAACTGGACCGCCGTGGCTGCGTCACACTTACTAACTGGCTCTGCCTCTACCCACTTTGTGAACTTGTCAACCGCCACCAAGAGGTGGGTCTTCTTATCCTTGGACCTTTTGAAAGGCCCAACCATATCAAGCCCCCAGACTGCAAACGGCCAAGTGATTGGAATCATCCTCAACTCTTGAGCCGGCACGTGAGCCCGTCTTGAGAACTTCTGACAACCGTCACATTTACTGACCAAGTCCTCTGCATCAGCATGAGCCGTCAGCCAATAAAAACCATGACGAAAAGCCTTGGCCACAAGGGATTTTGAGCCGGCATGATGGCCACAATCCCCCTCGTGAATCTCACGTAAAATTTCTTGACCTTCCTCAGAGGAAACACAACGCTGAAAAGCTCCAGTGACACTGCGATGATGCAGCTCGCCATTGATAATTATCATTGACTTAGACCGCCGGGTTATTTGTCTGGCCAAAGTTTCATCCTCAGGCAATTCTCCCCGGGTCATGTAAGCCAAGTATGGCACTGTCCAATCTGGGATAACGTGGAGAGCCGCCACCAACTGTGCTTCTGGGTCAGGAACAACCAAGTCTTCCTCTGTAGGCAACTTGACAGAAGGGTTATGCAGAATATCCAAGAAAGTATTAGGCGGCACCGGCTTTCGCTGAGAGCCCAGCCGGCTTAATGCATCAGCCGCCTCGTTCTTTCTGCGATCGATGTGCTCTACTTGGTAACCCTGAAAATGTCTAGCAATGGCATCAACTTCACGGCGATAAGCCGCCATGAGGGGGCCCTTGGAATCCCACTTGCCTGATACTTGTTGGGCCACTAAATCTGAGTCGCCAAAGCACCTTACCCGGCTTAAGCTCATCTCCTTAGCCATCCGAAGACCATGGAGCAAGGCCTCGTACTCAGCTGCATTGTTAGTACAGGGAAACATCAACCATAGTACATAACAAAACTTGTCACCTCGAGGGGAAGCTAACACAACTCCAGCCCCCGAGCCCTCCAATTGCCTGGACCCGTCGAAGTGAATAGTCCAGTATGTATTATCCGGTTTCTCTTCAGGCACCTGCATCTCTGTCCAATCGTTGATGAAATCCACCAATGCTTGAGATTTGATAGCAGTGCGTGGCACGTACTTTAGACCATGAGGCCCAAGTTCTATAGCCCACTTAGCAACTCTTCCTGTGGCTTCTCTGTTTTGGATGATATCTCCTAGGGGAGCAGAACTGACCACAGTGATAGGGTGGCCCTGGAAATAATGCTTAAGCTTCTGGCTTGCCATGAACACCCCATAAACGAGCTTCTACCAATGTGGATACCGTTGTTTGGACTCAATGAGTACTTCGCTGACGTAGTAAACCGGCCGCTGAACCGGATGTTCCTTACCCGCTTCCTTACGCTCCACCACCGCAGCCACACTGACGGCTCGTGTGTTAGCGGCTACATACAACAATAAAGGCTCCTTGTCGACAGGAGCAGCAAGGACTAGCGGCTCAACTAGCTGTCTTTTCAAATCCTCAAAAGTAGCATTAGTAGCATCATTCCAGACAAATTCATCTGTTTTCTTCATCATCTGATACAGTGGCATGGCCTTTTCACCCAACCGGCTTATAAACCGACTCAAAGCAGCGATGCGACCCGCCAGACGCTGGACGTCATTTATGCATGCCGGCTTAGCCAGAGAGGTGATTGTCTTGATCTTCTCCGGGTTAGCTTCAATGCCTCTGTGAGAAACCAGAAAACCCAAGAGCTTGCCTGCAGGAACACCAAAAACACACTTGGCCGGGTTAAGCATCATCTTGTAGACCCGGAGATTATCAAAGGTCTCTCTCAGATCATCTATCAAGGTCTCCTTCTCTCTGGATTTGACCACGATATCATCCACATAGGCATGAACGTTGCGCCCAATCTGATTATGAAGACAATTCTGCACGCAACGCTGGTAAGTCGCCTGTGCACTCTTGAGCCCAAAAGGCATAGACACATAACATAAGGCTCCAAAAGGAGTAATGAACGCCGTCTTCTCTTGGTCCTTGACAGCCATTTTGATCTGATGGTAACTAGAGTACGCATCCAAAAAACTCAAACGCTCACAACCCGCCGTAGCATCAATAATTTGATCAATACGAGGGAGAGCAAAAGGATCAGCCGGACAAGCCTTGTTTAAATCCGTATAATCCACGCACATACGCCAGGTGCCGTTCTTCTTGAGCACGAGCACCGGGTAAGCTAACCATTCTGGATGAAAGACTTCAACGATAAACCCGGCCGCCAAGAGCCGGGCTACCTCCTCACCAATGGCTTTCTGCCTCTCCTCATTAAACCGCTGGAGGAATTGCCTGACTGGCTTAAATTTCAGATCAATATTAAGAGTGTGCTCTGTGAGTTCTCTTGGTACACTCGGCATGTCAGAGGGTTTCCATGCAAAGATGTCCCTGTTTTCACGGATGAACTCGATGAGCGCGCCTTCCTATTTCGGATCCAGATTGGCACTGATGCTGAACTGCTTAGATGAGTCACCTGGAACAAAGTCAACAAGTTTAGTCTCATCAGCTGACTTAAATTTCATTACCGGCTCATGCTCCGTGGTTGGCTTTTTCAAAGACGTCATATCTGCCGGGTCAACATTATCCTTGTAAAACTTCAATTCCTCTGTCGCACAAACAGATTCAGCGTAAGCAGCGTCACCTTCCTCACACTCCAAGGCTATCTTTCGGCTGCCATGAACCGTAATGGTCCCATTGTGACCCAGCATCTTGAGCTGCAAATACACGTAACACGGCCGTGCCATGAACTTGGCGTAAGCCGGCCGCCCAAATAAAGCATGGTACGGGCTTCTTATTTTAACCACCTCAAAAGTCAGTTTTTCCGCCCTGTAGTTGTACTCATCTCCAAAGGCTACTTCCAGCTCGATCTTACCGACTAGATACGCCGACTTACCGGGCACCACCCCATGGAAAACAGTGTTGGACTGGCTGAGGTTTTTATCAGTTAACCCCATACGACGGAAGGTCTCATAATAGAGGATGTTGATGCTACTGCCTCCATCCATGAGCACCTTAGTGAATTTGTACCCCCCGACCTAAGGAGCCACCACCAAGGCCAGGTGACCTGGATTATCAACCCGGGGAGGATGATCTTCCATACTCCATACAATAGGCTGCTCAGACCATCTTAAATAGTGTGGAACCGCCGGCTCAACAGCATTCACAGCCCTTTTATGAAGCTTTTGATCTTGCTTGCACAGACTGGTAGTAAACACATGGTACTGTCCACCATTGAGCTACTTTGGATTGGTCTGGTATCCCCCCTGCTGCTGCTGATTACCCTGGCCAGATTGCTGATTAAAACCTCCTTGATTACCTTGAAAATTCTGAGAATTGGAATTTGAGCCACCGCCCGGGCCATGAAAGCCGCCGCCGCCTGAGTTGCCGCCCTGCCCATTGTTGCCATTAAAAGCGTTGGAATTCTTGAAGGCTTTCATGATTGCGCAGTCTTTCCATAGATGAGTGGCCGGCTTCTCCCTAGAGCCATGCCTTTCACATGGCTCATTCAACAACTGCTCAAGCGTCGGGCCTGACTCGCCGGCTCGGGGAGGTGGTCTCCGCTTACGTCGGTGGTTGCTACCCTGCGCATTGGCGTTGGCCACAAACTCCATACTCCCATCAGCCTTACGTTTGTTACCTCCCTGGTTTGCCGGGTTATGCTGAGGGCCGTTGCCATTGCCATTCTTCTTTCCCTTCCCTGTCCTTTCATCATCAGACGCGGGATCCTTGGTACTATCAGAGTCGGCGTACTTGACCAGAGCCGCCATCAGCGTACCCATATCATTGCAATCGCGCTTGAGCCGCCCGAGCTTCATCTTCAGGGGCGCAAAACGACAATTTTGCTCCAACATTAAGATTGCAGAGCCGGCATCCATCTTATCAGACGAATGTATTATCTCTTTGACCCGGCGAACCCAATGGGTTGTAGACTCGCCCTCTTGCTGCTTGCAGTTAGTCAAATCCACAATTGACATAGATTGCCTACATGTATCTTTGAAGTTTTGGATGAACCGGGCTTTTAGATCTGCCCCTGACCCGATAGAATTAGGCGGCAGTCCTTTCAACCAAGTGCGGGCAGTCCCATCCAACATCATGGTGAAGTATTTGGCCATTGCCGCTTCGCTGACCTCTAACAACTCCATAGCCATCTCGTAGCTCTCGATCCATGCTCCGGGTTGTAAATCAGCCGTGTAATTAGGTACCTTCCTAGGTCCTTTGAAATGCTTGGGCAGACGTTCATTACGGAGAGCCGGCACCAGACAAGGGACACCTCCGGTCCTCGTAGGTATACCCGCCTCGATAGAAGCAGTCGGATAAACCGGGAGGGGCTGGTAAGCCGTCAACTGAGGCGCCTGCTCCGCCTCTTGCCGTGCTCTGTCTTGGTCTACCGCGTTAAAGGCTCCATTATGTGCCGGGCCGTGGCCAGCTGGCAAGTCACCGCGCCGGACGTTGCTTGAGCCGGTCGCTGAAACCATGTGTCTGCTATAACTTGGGCTCCGGCCTGGACGAGGGGTCGAATGAATCCTGTCCTGGCTATATGAATATGCCTCCTATTGCACCAGAGCCGTCTGAAGAAGTTCTCTAACCCGGCGGGTTTCGACCGCCGTTGGAGAGTCGCCCTCGATTGGGAGAGCCGCCAGTCACGCCGTTGCGGCGATCATGTTTTCCAACGGGTTGGCATAATGACCCGGTGGTATTGGCACGTATTGAGGCGGGGTAGTGTTCACACGGGGAGGCCCCATCACTTGCGGCTGAATCGGCGTTCCAGCCCCAGGTGCCGTGATCTCGGGCGGTTTACTGGGCCCTGCACCAGGCGTGTTGAAGAGGTTTCGAGGATCGTAAACCGGAGGGAGTCGAGATTGAGCCTTCTGATGCCTCCTTCTCATGATCTCATTGGATGCGTTCTGATCCATCGTGAGCTGGAAAGACTGCGCCTGAATCAGCTGAGTCTGGGCGTCGAGAGCCGCCCACTCTGCAGCCATCCTAATCCCTTCCGCTGCCAGATCTTCCTTGGCTCTTGCTATATCCAGCTTTAACTGTGCCACCTCTGCATCATGTTGAGCTAGATCCGCTGGGACGACCATAGCGGTTAACAGGGCCGTCATCTTATCTGTGAGATCCATTAGCACCTGAGCCGGCGAGTGCGCAGGGCCCCCTGCCCTAGCGGCGGGGTTTTGAACAGGTTGTGCGCCGGCCATGAAGATTCCAACCCGGCTGGGCGGCTCAAAGGGGTCCGGAATACTGTCGCCGTCGGAACAACTCCTGAGCCTGCCATCTTGAAGTTGATATAACGAATTGGTCTCATCTGTGGATGACTCGCCGTCAGAGCGAGCGGCCGTCTCATCGCCAGATCCAGATCCTTCAGAGAGTCCTCCATGGACACATCCTACGAAAGCACGCTTCAAGGCAGGCAGAGTCCGGGCGGGTCTCGCACGCTGAGCCGTCTCGATGAGGTCGGCGCAGAGGTCCGGCTCAGGGCCCGGCTCGCCAATCTTGCCAATGAAAACATGGATTCCGCCGAAGGGGACCCGGTACCCGTACTCGATTGAGCCGGCGTCGGGGCCCCAGCTTGCATCGTCGATGTAGAGCTTGCCGCGACGAATCTTGGTCATCCGGCCCACAGCGTATCCCTTGAGCCCTTCGAAGCTGCCCTTCAAGAACTCAAATCCACCGTGCGCTGGCCCCACGGTGGGCGCCAACTGTCGTAGAATTGTCACGGCAGATGTCCTCGTGCAAGGACTTAGTCGTGGAGCCATCGCCGCTAGGAAGCTTAAAGGGGTTAAACGGGACAAAGGACACAAGGATTATACTGGTTCGGCCCCTTACGTTGAAGGTAAAAGCCTACTCCAGTTGAGGTGGTATTGCTTAGGGTTTCGATGACCAGGAGCTAAACCGCTCTGCTTGGCTATCGATCTGATCTTACTTGTCCCGAACCGCCGCTGGGTCGTCCCTTTATATAGAAAGGTTAACGCCCAGCGGCTCTTAGAGTCCCAACCGGCTCATAAACTGTGTTCGGCTTGGACTCTTAACTATTCTTGCCTTACACTACAAGTCATGCCACAACGGCGGTTTACCACTACGAGCCTTAAGTCGCCTCTGGGCCTTAGACCTACTACTAAACCGCCATCCGTAACCTGTCCTTGGGCTTCTGAACGAAGAGCTGTTGCAACGTAACCCAGCCCATCTTGGGCGGGTTACACCGGTAGCTATATCCTCAACAGCAGTGGAAAGGGCAAACCAGTCGGTCAGGACATTGGTGGAGGCAATTCCAATCGAAAACATAAGCGTAAAGCTAAGCCTGCAGGGCCTGGTGAAACTGCGGCAGTGATTCAAGGAAAGTTTAAAGGGAAACCTAACGGGCCCTGGACCCCCAAGAAATTGAAAGATCAAGTCGGAAATGACGCGTTGGATTTGCCATGTCACATTCACACCAAGAAGGATGAAGAAGGCAATCTGATTTATCCTAAGCATACCACTCGACAGTGTCGGGTTCTAATCCAGCAGTTCCGAGAGAAACAACCTAATGATAAGGAAAAAGAGTCAGACAAGGATGAGGACAAAGAGGAAGATGATGGTTTTCCCAATGTCAATTCCACCCTAGTGATTTTTGCTGATGTTGAGAGCAAAAGTCGACTGAAAGTGATCAACAGAGAAGTGAATATGGTTGCTCCGGCAACGACAACATACCTGAAGTGGTTACAAACAGCTATCACATTCGACCAATCTGATCATCCTGCTCGCATAGCCACTCCAGGGAGGCAAGCGTTGGTGGTCGATCCAGTTGTTGGGGGCACCCGATTGACCAAAGTGTTGATGGATGGTGGTGGTGGTTTGAATATCCTTTACGCTGAAACCTTGAAGGGGATGGGCATTCCGATGTCCAAACTTAGTGAGAGCAACATGAGCTTTCACGGCGTCATCCCTGGCAAGAAGGCTGAATCACTCGGCCAGATAACCCTTGTCGTGGTTTTCGGTGATTCAAAGAATTACCGTAAGGAAAAGTTGACATTTGAAGTAGTGGATTTCCAGAGTGCTTATCATGCTATTTTGGGGAGGCTGGCGTATGCACGATTTATGGCTCGACCATGTTACGTGTATCTCAAGTTGAAAATGCCTGGTCCCAGAGGAGTGATCACGGTCACTGGCAATTGGCAGAAGGCTGAGGAATGCTTCCAGAAGGGTTCTAAAATTGCCGATGCACAAATGGTAGCAATTGAAATGCAAGAGTATCAGAAAAATGCAGATCCGAGTGATTTGTTGCGAACCAAGAAGCCTGCCACAGATTCTGCATTTCAATCGTCCGGTGAAACAAAGTCGATTGATATTCACCCGACTGATCCTAATGCTGCTCCTACTCATATCTCAACATCACTCGATAGCAAATAGGAAGAAGTGCTCATCCAGTTCCTCCGTGAGAACTGGGACATCTTTGCATGGAAACCTTCTGACATGCCAGGAGTACCCAGGGGACTGGCTGAGCACCGTTTGCGAGTCGACCTAAAAGTGAAGCCAGTCAAGGAACATCTGAGACGGTCTGCCGTACAGAAGAGAAAGGCAATTGGCGAGGAAGTGGCTCGGCTCCTAGCAGCTGAGTTCATCCGAGAGATTTACCACTCCGAGTGGCTCGCCAATGTTGTCATGGTCCCCAAGAAGGACGATTCACTTCGTATGTGCATTGACTTCAAGCATATCAATCGGGCCTACCCGAAAGATCATTTCCCTCTCCCCCATATCGACCAAATCGTCGACTCGACTGTGGGGTGTGAGCGTTTGTCTTTTCTAGACGCCTATTCCGGGTATCATCAGATCCGACTGTATGGACCCGATGAGATAAAAACAGCTTTCATCACTCCATTCAGGTGCTTTTGTTATGTCACCATGCCATTCGGTCTCAAGAATGCTGGTGCCACATTTATGAGGATGATTTAGAAGTGCCTGCTCACTCAAATCAGTCGGAATGTGGAAGCATATATGGATGACATTGTGGTCAAGTCGCATAAAGGTTCCGACCTGCTGACTGACCTCGCTGAAACCTTTGCCAACCTGAGAAGGTATGATATCAAGCTTAATCTATCGAAATGCGCATTCAGAGTCCCAGGAGGAAAGTTACTCGGTTTCCTCGTCTCCGAACAAGGGATCGACGCGAACCCAGAGAAAGTTGGGGCCATACTCCGGATGAAACGCCCTGTGCGTGTGCATGACGTTCAGAAGCTTACTGGTTGTTTGGCCGCCTTGAGTCGATTCATCTCTTGCCTCGGTGAAAAGGCATTGCCTCTTTACCGACTGATGAAGAAATCTGACAAGTTCGAGTGGACTCCTGAAGCTGATGCAGCGTTTGCAGAGCTCAAAACCCTGCTTCCCACCCAGCCGGTGCTTGCTGCCCCAATCAGTAAAGAGCCTTTACTGCTTTATATTGCAGCCACTGGACAAGTTGTCAGTACAATGCTCACGGTCGAGCGGGAAGAAGAAGGAAAAGCCTATAAAGTTCAGCGCCTAGTGTACTATATTTCTGAAGTCTTGACTCCGTCCAAGCAGAGATATCCGCATTATCAGAAGCTTGTTTATGGAATTTACATGACCACGAAGAAGGTTGCACATTATTTCTCTGATCACTCTATTACAGTCGTCAGCGATGCGCCATTGTCAGAAATTCTGAACAGCAAAGATGCAACTGGTTGAGTGGCAAAGTGGGCGATTGAACTCCTTCCATTGGATATCAAGTTTGAGGCAAAGAAAGCTATCATGTCCCAAGCAATAGCAGATTTCCTTGCCGAGTGGGTTGAGCAGCAAGAACCGACTCAGATTCACTCAGAGCATTGGACCATGTTCTTTGATGGATCCAAGATGCTGAATGGTTCTGGTGCTGAGGTGGTATTGGTATCCCCCCGAGGAGACAGACTCAGCTATGTTCTTTAGATTCATTTTGATTCCTCCAACAAGGAAGCTGAATATGAAGCACTTCTGTACGGGTTGCGTATGGCCATTTCACTTGGCATTCGTCGCCTAATGGTCTACGGCGACTCAGATTTGGTGGTTAATCAAGTAATGAAGGAGTGGGACGTTAGAAGCCCGGCTATGATTGGCTATTGTAATGCAGTAAGAAAGTTAGAGAAGAAGTTTGAGGGGTTAGAGCTCCATCATATACCACGACTGAAAAATCAAGCAGCTGATGATTTGGCAAAGATAGGTTCCAAACATGAGCCTATTCCCAGTAATGTGTTCTTGGAGCATCTTCACACGCCGTCCGTCCAAGAGGATCCCTTCATGGAAGAACCCCCACAACCTAAGAGCCCTACTGATCCGACTGAAGTTGAAATCCCAACCGTGGTCGACTTGTTCATGGAAGTTTTGGTCGTCATACCCGATTGGACAGTGCCGTACATTGCGTATATTCTCAGGAAAGAGCTCCCAGAGGATGAAGAAGAGGCCCGTCAGATTGTCCGTCGATCTAAAGCTTTTACAGTAATGGGTGGACAACTTTACAGAGAAAGTGTTACCGGAGTCGCTCAGAAGTGCATAACACTGGAAGAAGGTCGAGTGATCCTCAACGACATCCACTCGGGGACCTGTGGTCACCATGCGTCCTCTCCGACCATTGTGGCCAAAGCATACCGAGCGGGATTTTATTGGCCACGAGCAAATGAAATGGCAAAAGACATAGTCGACAAATGTGAAGGCTGCTAGTTCTACTCCAACATGTCTCACAAGCCTGCATCAGCCCTGAAGACCATTCCACTCGTCTGGCCCTTTGCTATTTCGGGATTAGATATGGTTGGACCTCTGAGGACTGGCAGAAGCGGTTTCACCCATGTGCTCGTAGCAGTCGACAAGTTCACCAAATGGATTGAAGCCAAGCCTATCAAAAACCTCGAAGCAAGTACTGCTGTCAGCTTCATCAGAGAGTTAACATTCAGATATGGTGTCCCGCACAACATCATCACAGATAATGGGTCGAACTTCGATTCTGATGAGTTCAGAGCTTTTTGTGCTTCCCAAGGCACTCGGGTCGCCTATGCTTCAGTCGCCCATCCCAGTCGAACGGGCAAGCTGAAAGAGCAAACGGATTGATTCTCAAAGGATTGAAACCCCGATTAATGCGTGACCTCAAGCATGCGGCAGGCGCCTGGGTCGATGAACTTCCATCGGTGCTTTGGGGATTGAGGACAACTCCTAATCGGTCGACTGGTCGAACTCCATTATTCTTAGTCTATGGGGTTGAAGCTGTGCTTCCGAGTGACTTGCTTCACAATGCGCCACGAGTCGAGCTTTTCTCAGAAGATGAAGCAGAACAGGCTCGACAAGATGCAGTTGATCTCCTGGAAGAGGAAAGAGAGATGGCTCTGATCCGGTCGACCATTTATCAGCAAGACCTGCGTCGATTCCACGCCAGAAACATGAGAGGTCGAGCATTTCAAGAGGGAGACTTGGTTCTTCGAGTGGACCAGCAGAAACCACACAAGCTCGCTCCTGCTTGGGAAGGCCCCTTCATCATCACCAAAGTGCTTCACAACGGAGCTTATCGCCTCTACAATGTGGATCACGATAAAGATGAGCCACACGCTTGGAATGCGGAGCTGCTCCGCACCTTTTATACTTAGCATTCAGATTGTTGAGATGTAATAAGAAATACCTTCTAGTTTGATTATCAAAGACACAGTTTCACAGTCTCTTAGATGATTGTTGTTCCTTTTTTATGTGTTCTAAATCCCCCAGTGGGTGCCTTAGCTGCGAATCCGCTTCGCCTAAGTTCCAAAAAAGAAAATCCTACCGAGTGATGAGCAAGCCTCTCACTCGGGGACTTAGCTGCGAATCCGTTTCGCCTAAGTTTGAAAAATCCTACCGAGTGGTGAGCAAGCCTCTCACTCGGGGGCTTAGCTGTAGTCCAGTACTCGCCTAAGTTTGAAAAATCCTACCGAGTGATGAGCAAACCTCTCACTCGGGGGCTTAGCTGCAGTCCAGTACTCGCCTAAGTTTGAAAAATCCTACCGAGTGGTGAGCAAGCCTCTCACTCGGGGGCTTAGCTGCAGTCCAGTACTCGCCTAAGTTTGAAAAATCCTACCGAGTGGTGAGCAAACCTCTCACTCGGAGGCTTAGCTGCAGTCCAACACTCGCCTAAGTTTGAAAAATCCTATTGAGTGGTGAGTAACCCTCTCACTCGGGGGCTTAGCTGCAGTCCAGTACTCGCCTAAGTTTGAAAAATCCTACCGAGTGGTGAGCAAACCTCTCGCTCGCAGGCTTAGCTGCAGTCCAGTACTCGCCTAAGTTTGAAAAATCCTACCGAGTGGTGAGCAACCCTCTCACTCGGGGGCTTAGCTGCAGTCGAGTACTCGCCTAAGTTTGAAAAATCCTACCGAGTGGTGAGAAAACCTCTCACTCGGAGGCTTAGCTGCAGTCCAGTACTCGCCTAAGTTTGAAAAATCCTACCGAGTGGTGAGCAAACCTCTCACTCGGAGGCTTAGCTGCAGTCCAGTACTCGCCTAAGTTTGTAAAATCCTACCAAGTGGTGAGCAAGCCTCTCACTCGGGGGCTTAGCTGCAGTCCAGTACTCGCCTAAGTTTGAAAAATCCTACCGAGTGGTGAGCAAACCTCTCACTCGGAGGCTTACCTGCAGTCCAGTACTCGCCTAAGTTTGAAAAATCCTACCGAGTAGTGAGCAACCCTCTCACTCGGGGGCTTAGATGCAGTCCAGTACTCGCCTAAGTTTGAGAAATCCTACCGAGTGAAGAGCCACCCTCTCACTCGGGGGCTTAGCTGCAGTCCAGTACTCACCTAAGTATAAAACATGTTCCGAGTGAGAACCGATCTTCTCGATCGGGGACTTGGCCACACGCTCCATCCTGATCAGCAAGGACGATGAGGTGCTGGTCGACTATGACCTTCTCCTTAGAACTGCGCCATAAATACAATGCACGCTCCATCCCGACCCGCAAGGATGACGAGGTGCAGGTCGACTGTGACCTTCTCCTCAGAGCTGCGCCACAAGTACAATGTGCACTCCATCCCGATCCGCAAGGACGACGAGGTGCTAGTCGACTGTGACCTTCTCCCCAGAGCTGCGCCATAAGTACAATGTGCGCTCTATCCCGATCCGCAAGGACGACGAGGTGCATGTCGACTGTGACCTTCTCCTCAGAGCTGTGCCATAATTACAATGTGCGCTCCATCCCGATCCGCAAGGACGACGAGGTGCAAGTCGACTGTGACCTTCTCCCCAGAGCCGCGCCATAAGTACAATGTGCACTCCATCCTGATCCGTAAAGATGATGAGGTGCAGGTCGACTATTACCTTCTCCTGAGAGCTGCATCACAAGTACAAGGACTGTCCCGAGTGAAGAATAGGTTCCACTCGAAGGCAAACACAAGCATATTCAAGTTCAGATAAATCCTAAGGTTCCAGACCACGGATGGAAGTACTTGGGCATCAGGCCCGAAGGAGTTTAACGGTTACAAAATCACTCGGCATTCCGAGACAAATTTAAGGTGAGGCATAAAGTTTGTTCACTCCGCAGGAGGTGGGCTAGCGGGCTCGACGAACTCGTCCAGGTCGATTCCGTCAGCAATCCGAGTGGCGGCAGCAATGAAGGTTTCCATGAAGGATTGGAAGTCGTGCCTTTTTGTATTGGCAACCTTGATTGCTGCTAGCTTCTCTTCTCGCGCTTCCTTGCAGTGGACACGGACCAGGGACAGAGCCACATCAGCACCGCATCGAGCAGAAGACTTCTTCCATTCCTACACTCGACCAGGAACCTCATTAAGTCGAGCCATCAGAGACTCGAGGTCATTTTGGAGCGTTGCCCTTGGCCAGAGTGCTGTGTCGATTCGCGACACCGCGACTTTCAGTCGAGCAAGGTAGTCGACAACACCAGCGACACAGGATTCCAATCGAAGCACGTTCATGGTAGCTTCATCCTTCACAAGAGAGAGGATGGGGTCCAAGCTTGTCTCAACTCGCCCAGTCTCTTCCTCGAAGTTCTGGCAAAACTCTGCACATGTAATACAACGATGAGTCAATGGTTATATATCGAGTCGACACCAACAAGTCAGTCGGACGAAGGAAGGCACCTTCAAGCATGACGAACAACTTCTTGGCAAGACCTCCCAGATAGTTCTCCAGATCATCCCTCTTGCGAGCAATGCCTTCCATCTTTTCGGTCAGATTCTTCTTGTCCTTCTTTAGACGAGTCGCCTCCTTGTTGGCTTCATCAAGGGCAGTTTTCAGCTTGGCATTCTCTGCCTCCAATTTCCCGACTGAAGCCAGATTCTGGTCAGCGAGTGCAGTTTTCTCTTCAGCTGCTTTCTGCGCGGCTGCAAGGTCCAGATCCTTCTTCGCCAGAGCCTGGTTCATTGTTTCTGAAAGAAATAACACTCAGTTCAGAAAAAGCAAATAACACCCGGTTCAGCAACTAAGCAGTCGACAAGTTTTTCATACCAGCAGCTTCATCCTTGGCCTTCTGCAAGTTCGTCTTGGCTAGCTCCAGATCGAGATTGAGCTGAATCTGCTTCTGCTCTAGGTCAGCAAAATGAGCTCCAAGTTCACAGGATTTCTATAATCAAAGGACAGTCAGTCGACAGATGAAAAGATTGGTTACTTCAGAGCAATAGAGTGATAAATTCAACAAATTCTAAGACTACTGCCGAATCAAACATCCAATAGTAGTCTCGGGGACTACACCCAGTGGGTGCACTTGGCGTGCCCCCACTGGTCCAGTTTCCACTCGACATGGTCCGTCTAGGCCGAGTGTAAAAAAGAAGAAGAGGAAAGTTGTTCTCAGACCACAGCCGACTGCCCGCAGTCGCCTACGGTCTCGGGGACTACACCCAGTGGGTGCACTCAGCGTGCCCCCACTAGTTCAAGTTCCACTCGACATGACCCGATCAGACCGAGTGAGAAAGTTCTGATTCTCAGACCATAGCCAACTGCCTGCAGTCAACTATGGTCTCAGGGACTACACCCAGTGGGTGCACTCAGTGTGCCCCCACTGGTTCAAAAACTCAGTTGACCCAAGAAACAAAACTATTCAGCAATAAGTTGAAACACCCAGTTGGTGTACAAGTGCAAGATGCAGACTGATGAAAATATGCTCAAGGAAAGTTTTCAGGTAGCATATCCTAACAGAACAAGCGATAAGGTAAGGGATCAGTCGGCAATCAACCAACCTGGACGTTGCTCTGGAGAGCTGAGCTGGCCTTGTAAGCAGCTTGACTGGCCTCTCGAACCACCTTCATCTGCTCCACATGATGCTTGCCTGGCGTATAACCTCCTTGGCAGCACCCACTTGGTCCTCTGGGACGTGATGTGCAGAGAAAAGTGAAGATGGATCGACTGGAATTTGTGCAGTCGACGCTGAAGGCTGGGCCCTCGACAATGGTACGACAAAAGTCACAGAAGCCCGGTTGGCATCGCCGGCCTCCTGGATCACTGGCTCCGTAACTGACATCGACTGAGGCACCTTGCCAGTTGATGTCTTCCTGCTTCTTCTTCCCATGGGCCTCAATGGCACATCCTCGTCGTCGTCTGGTAGATCAATGACATTGGGAGGAGCTGCAAAAAGAATCAATCGCCAGAATTCAGTCGACCAGTAAAATAGTTGAGAAACTAAAGACAACATTACAAAAGTCGTACTCGGGTTAGAAGTGACTACATCCTCCATTTCTTCGTCTTCATCCCTGTAAACAGAATTCCCAGAGGTAGCAGCACTGCAAATCTCAAGATTCAGCCGGTCAGACCTTCCAAAATGAGTCGACCAAAGTTCAATTCATGACAAACCTAGAAATCAAGTCCAACTATTACCCGGAAGCAATGGGAACGGCCACTTTGATCTTGGGCAAGGCCTTCCGCGGTTTTGACGGCGTAGCTTTTTCGGGGCCTTCTCAGTCGGTGCTGGAGAAGACGTCCGAGGGCGCTTTGAGGTCTGTCCAGTCTGCGCAGTCGCTTTGCCACGGATACTTGCCGGGTCGTGGGTTTGTTTGGATTGCCTTTCGGTGCGAGGGGCTGAGTCGACTTCTTCGCCGTCACCAGATTCGTCGCTTTTGTTGTCTTCTCCCCCATCAGAGTGCCACTCGCCGCTCTCGCCTCCGCTCGCCTCCCCTTCTGGATCCTGCTCCTGCTCTTTGTTGGGCATCGAGTACATCTCAGTGAGGGCCTGAAAGACAACAAGTGGAACAAATGTCAGTCGGTTGGCAAAAAGCAATTACACGATAGATCAAGAAAACACTCGGAAATTTAGAGTTGGACCTTGTCTGGTTCATACGAGTTGTCGAGTGGAGGGATCCTCCTGGACCCTATGGGGTTATCCTTGTTACCAGTGATGCCCCTCAGCCACCGCGCCACCGTATCCTCGTCGACTTCCTCTAGGTAGATCCGAGTGGTATCATCAATGCCCGAATACATCCACATCGGATGGTCACGAGCTTGAAGCGGCTGAATGCGTCATCTGAGGAAGACCTCCAGCAGATCCATGCCAGTCACGCTGTCACGAACAAGCTGGACACTCGCTCGACCAACACCTTCACCTCCGCTTTCTTCGCCGGAGTCACTTTCAAGGTAGAGGGCTTCTCGACTTGAGCCATGGAAAAGGGGGGAAGTCCAGTCGACTGGCCTGGAGTCGGCTGGTCTTTGCAGTAGAACCGGGTCGACTGCCACCCTCTGACTGACTCGGGAAGAATCATGGCTGGGTAAGTACTCTTGCCTCTCATTTGGATCCCAAGACCCCCACACATCTGGATCATATGCATCCTCTCATCACTCGGATTGGCCTTTTTGACCGACTGAGAATGACAGATGAAAATGTGTTTGAAGAGACCCCAGTGCGGTCGACAACCCAGAAAATTCTTGCACATAGACACGAATGCGGCAAGGTACGTGATGGTGTTGGGGGAAAAGTGATGAAGTTGTCCTCCAAAGAAGTTCAGAAAGCCTCGGAAGAAAGGATGGGGAGGCAAAGAAAAACCGCGGTCAACATGAGTGGCGAGGAGGACGCACTCACCCTCCTGCGGCCGCGGCTCGGTCTCGTCCTCCGGGAGCCGCCAAGATCCGTGGGGAATCAGTCCCCCCTCGACCAAATCATCCATGTCGTCCTGCTGGATCTTCGACCGAATCCAATCACCCTGGATCCAGCCGGGCGGCAAACTTGATCTCGACGAGGACCCTCCCCGGCTCGTCTTCTTCCCTTTCACCTTCGCCATCGCCTTCTTCGCGTGCTCCAGAGCCACCATATTCTCCTTCCCCATTACGGAGTGTGGAGTTCAGGCAGAGCGGCGGCACCGAGGGAGGAGGCAGATGTGATGGAAAACAGAGGAGGAAGAGAGGAAATGGGGGGCACTGTGTAGAAAACCCCAGCCGCGACGCCTTATATAAGGTCTTCTCCCGAGTGGCTGACTTGTGGGCCCAAGCAATCCCGTCAAATCCTGCAACAGTCGCGCACGTAGTACATGGCGAAAAAGGTGGCGTGGAGATCGAGGCGTCCTTGCCTAATCAGTCCCGATTACTGTGGCCTCCTCCGTCCCGCGCGCTTCCCAAAATTTTTGAATCCCGCAAGATCCGGGAGCAGCAGAGCAGACAGTCAGACTGAAGATTTTTCCTATACTAACACTCAAAGCTTTTCAGTAAAAGTTCACTCGACAAACTAAGAATGGATCAAGGCGAGTGAAAAAGAAGTTGAAGCCATCATGTTGTTCATTGATCCCAACAAGACGCTTCCGAAGCGCAAAAATTGAGTCGGAAGTATTTTCAACTCCTTCTCCACTCGAACCCTGAACCATTCGGGGGCTAATGATTAAGCTATGTACCTAGGGTAGGGTCATAGGCCTGACCTAGACGCCCTCCCCTAGGACATCAGCCTAAAGTCAGAAGTGTTCAAGGGATACCATCATCCACTCGACCAGAAGCATTCCACTCTGAAGACTCAATGTCACTCGACCATAGCAATAATCACTCGACAGACAGAAGATCGAAAGCCACTCTGAACAGCAACGGTCGGACGTTTACTCTGTAGACTTAATGGTCATTTATGTCACTTTATTACTGGTGTTACCAGAAATGCCCCATCTTTATGTACCTTAAACCCTGTGTAACTAAGGGTGGGAGTGGCCTGGCGAACTCTATATAAGCCACCCCCCTCCTCAGGGACAAGGGTTCGCACCCCTGTAATTCCACTCACATATAATCCAGTTTACCACCTCCGGGTACCGAGACGTAGGGCTATTACTTCCACCGTGAAGGGCCTGAACTCGTAAATCTTGTGTGTACAACTTCACCATAGCTGGGATCTTGCCTCCTCATACCTACCCCCCATTCTACTGTCAGTCTTAGAACCATGACAATTGGTGCCTCTCCAATGATGCGTGAGTAGTTCTTTGTAGGCCTTCGGGCCCGTAGTTAGTAGCTAGATGGCTTCCTCTCTCTCGTTTGATTCTCAATACAATGGTCTCTTGGAGATCCATATGATGTAACTCTTTTTGCGGTGTGTTTGTTGGGATCGGATGAACTTTGAGTTTATGATCAGATCTATCTTTTTATATCCATGAAAGTTATTTGAGTTTCTTTGATCTCTTATATGCATGATTGCTTATAGCCTCGTATTTCTTCTCCGATATTTGGGTTTTGTTTGGCCAACTTGATCTATTTATCTTCAATGGGAAGACATGCTTTGTAGTGGGTTCGATCTTACGGTGCTTGATCCCAGTGACAGAAGGGGAACCGACACGTATGCATCGTTGCTACTAAGGATAAACGATGGGGTCTATCTCTACATAGATAGATCTTGTCTACATCATGTCATCATTCTTATTGCATTACTCTGTTTCTCCATGAACTTGATACACTAGATGCATGCTGGATAGCGGTCGATGTGTGGAGTAATAGTAGTAGATGCAGGCAGGAGCCGATCTGCTAATCTTGGACGTGATGCCTATATAATGATCATTGCCTAGACATCGTCATGATTATTTGAAGTTCTATCAATTGCCCAACAGTAATTTGTTTGCCCACCATTTGCTATTTTTCTCAAGAGAAGCCACTAGTGAAACCTATGGCCCCCGGGTCTCTTTCTCATATTATTTGCCTTTGCGATCTACTTTCCCTTTGCTTTTATTTTCAGATCTATTAAACAAAAATACAAAATACCTTGCTGCGAATTTTATTTGGCGTTCGATCTATCAATCTACTACAATTTCATTCACGTACGTTTGCCTATCTTGGGGCGCCGCTACCCGAAAGGGATTGACAACCCCTTTTACACGTCGGGCTGCGAGTATTTGTTATTTGTGTGCAGGGGTTGTTTACGTTGTGTTGCTTGGTTCTCCTACTGGTTCGATAACCTTGGTTTCATCACTGAGGGAAATACCTACCACTACTGTGCTGCATCATCCCTTCCTCTTTGGGGAAATACCGATGTAGCTTCAAGCCGCAATCAAAAGGAATTTCTGGCGCCGTTGCTGGGGAGGATCTTCAACATATACCAGGTTCCTAATCACAAATCTAATCTCCTCGCAATTTAGATTATTTTACATTTGCCTCTCATTTTCCTCTCCCCCACTTCACAAAAAATTGCCGTTTTATTCGCCCCTCTTTTCCTCTTTTTCGTTCGCCGTTTTTCTTGCTGGATCTGTTCTTGAGTGCAATCTTGTTTGCTTTTATTATCGTCATGGATAGTTCTTCCTCTATTGTGTGCACTCCTGAGAATGAAGTTCTCAACTTTAAACAAATATGAGGAGAAAATTTAAAAGATGCTTGGTATAGAATTTGCAATGCTCATGATAGATCTATTCGAAAGCAATCTACTGTTGTTCTTCTTTGTTGTTTTATGTGGGCATTGCTGGGGAATGTAGCATGCACTTTCAAAAAAATTCCTATGATCACACAAGATCTATCTAGGAGATGCATAGAATCGAGAAGGAGAGAGTGTGTCCACGTACCTTCATAGACCAAAAGTGGAAGCGTTAGGTTAACGCGGTTGATGTAGTCGAACGTCTTCACGATCCAACCGATCCAAGTACCAAACGTACGGCACCTCCGAGTTTAGCACACGTTCAGCTCGACGACGTCCCTCGAACTCTTGATCTAGCAGAGGGTCGAGGGAGAGTTCCGTCAGCACGACAGCGTGGTGACGGTGATGGTGATGTGATCCACGCAGGGCTTCACCTAAGCACTACGACGCTATGACCGGAGGAGTAAACAATGGAGGGGGGCACCGCACACGGCTAAGAACAATTGATGTGCTTTGAGGTTCCCCCTGCCCCCGTATATAAAGGAGGGGAGGAGGAGGCCAGCCACCAAGGGGTGTGCCAGGGAGAGGGGATTCCTACTAGGACTCCAGTCCTAGTAGGATTCGGCCCCCCTTTTTTTTCCTTCTTCCGGAGGGGGGAAAGGGGGAAAGGAGAGGGAGTAGGAGAAGGAAAGGGGGGCACCGCCCCCTCCCCAAATCCAATTCGGCCTCCTCCTTTGTGGGGGGCGTGCCAACCCCTTGTGGGCTGGTTAGCCTCCCTCCTATGGCCCATACGGCCCATATCTTTCCCCGGGGTGTTCCGGTAACCCCTCCGGTACTCCGATATGTACCCGATACACTCCGGAGCCCTTCCGGTGTCCGAATACTACCTTCCAATATATCAATCTTTACCTCTTGACCATTTTGAGACTCCTCGTCATGTCCGTGATCTCATCCGGGACTCCGAACAAACTTTGGTCACCAAAACACACAACTCATAATACAAATCGTCATCGAACGTTAAGCGTGCGGACCCTACGGTTCGAGAACTATGTAGACATGACCGAGACACATCTCCGGTCAATAACCAATAGCGGAACCTGGATGCTCATATTGGTTCCTACATATTCTACGAAGATCTTTATCGGTCAAACCGCGTAAAACATACGTCATTCCTTTTGTCATCGGTATGTTACTTGCCCGAGATTCGATCGTCGGTATCCTCATACCTAGTTCAATCTCGTTACTGGCAAGTCTCTTTACTCATTCCATAATGCATCATCCCATAACTAACTCATTAGTCACATTGCTTGCAAGGCTTATTAGTCACATTACCAAGAGGGCCCAGAGATACCTCTCTGATACACGGAGTGACAAATCCTAATCTTGATCTATGCCAACCCAACAAACACCTTCGGAGACACCTGTAGATCATCTTTATAATCACCCAGTTATGTTGTGACGTTTGATAGCACACAAGGTGTTCCTCCGGTATTCGGGAGTTGCATAATCTCATAGTCCGAGGAATATGTATAAGTCATGAAGAAAGCAATAGCAATAAAACTAAACGATCATAATGCTAAGCTAACGAATGGGTCTTGTCCATCACATCCTTCTTTAATGATGTGATCCCGTTCATCAAATGACAACACATTTCTATGGTTAGGAAACTTAATCATCTTTGATTAACGAGCCAGTCAAGTAGAGGCATACTAGGGACACTCTGTTTTGTCTATGTATTCACACATGTACTAAGTTTTTGGTTAATACAATTCTAGCATGAATAATAAACATTTATCATGATATAAGGAAATATAAAAGAACAACTTTATTATTGCCTCTAGGGCATATTTCCTTCAGTCTCCCACTTGCACTAGAGTCAATAATCTAGTTCACATCGCCATGTGATTTAACACTAATAATTCACATCTTTATGTGATTAACACCCATAGTTCACATCGCGATGTGATCAACACCCAAAGGGTTTACTAGAGTCAATAATCTAGTTCACATCGCTATGTGATTAGCACCCAAAGAGTACTAAGGTGTGATCATGTTTTGCTTATGAGAGAAGTTTAGTCAACGGGTCTACCACATTCAGATCCGTATGTATTTTGCAAATTTCTATGTCTACAATGCTCTGCACAGAGCTACTCTAGCTAATTTCTCCCACTTTCAATATGTATCTAGATTGAGACTCAGAGTCATCCAGATCGGTGTCAAAGCTTGCATCGATATAACTCTTTATGATGAACTCTTTATCACCTCCATAACTGAGAAATATCTCCTTAGTCTTCTAAGGATAATTTTGACCGCTACCCAGTGATCTACTCCTGGATCACTATTGTACCTTTTGCCAAACTCATGGCAAGGTACACAATAGGTCTGGTATACAGCGTGGCATACTTTATAGAACCTATGGCTGAGGCATAGGGAATGACTTTCATTCTCTCTCTATCTTCTGCCGTGGTCGGGTTTTGAGTCTTACTCAACTTCATACCTTACAACTCACGCAAGAACTCCTTCTTTGACTGATCCATTTTGAACTCCTTCAAAATCTTATCAAGGTATGTACTCATCGAAAGTCTTATCAAGCATTTTGATCCATCTCTATAGATTTTGATGCCCAATATGTAAGCAGCTTCACCGAGGTCTTTCTTTGAAAAACTCCTTTCAAACACTCCTTTATGCTTTCCAGAAAATTCTACATCATTTCCGATCAACAATATGTCATATGTCATTCACATATACTTAGCAGAAAGGATGTAGTGCTCCCACTTACTTTCTTGTAAATACAGGCTTCACCACAAGTCTGTATAAAACCATATGCTTTGATCACCTTATCAAAGCGTATATTCCAACTCCGAGATGCTTGCACCAGTCCATAGATGGATCGCTGGAGTTTGCACACTTTGTTAGCACCTTTAGGATCGAAAAAACCTTCTGGTTGCATCATATACAACTCTTCTTTAAGAAATCCATTAAGGAATGCAGTTTTGACATCCATTTGCCAGATTTCATAAAATGTGGCAATTGCTAACATGATTCGGACAGACTTAAGCATCTCTACGAGTGAGAAAATCTCATCATAGTCAACACCTTGAACTTGTCAAAAACCTTTTTCGACAAGTCTAGCTTTGTAGATAGTAACACTACTATCAGCATCCATCTTCCTCTTGAAGATCCATTTATTCTCTATGGCTTGCCGATCATCGGGCAAGTCAACCAAAGTCCATACTTTGTTCTCATACATGGATCCTATCTCAGATTTCATGGCCTCAAGCCATTTTGCGGAATCTGGGCTCTTCATCGCTTCCTCATAGTTCGTAGGTTCATCATGGTCTAGTAACATGACTTCCAGAATAGGATTACCGTACCACTCTGGTGCGGAACGTGCTCTGGTTGACCTACGAGGTTCGGTACTAACTTGATCTGAAGTTTCATGATCATTATCATTAGCTTTCTCTCTTGTTGGTGTCGGCATCACGAGAATGGTTTTCTGTGATGAGCTACTTTCAATTCGAGAGAAGGTACAGTTACCTCATCAAGTTCTACTTTCCTCCCACTCACTTCTTTCAAGAGAAACTCCTTCTCTAGAAAGGATCCATTCTTAGCAACAAAGTTCTTGCCTTCAGATCTGTGATAGAAGGTGTACCCAACAGATTCTTTTCCGGTATCCTATGAAGACGCACTTCTCCGATTTGGGTTCGAGCTTATCAGGTTGAAGCTTTTTCACATAAGCATCGCAACCCCAAACTTTAAGAAACGATAACTTAGGTTTCTTGCCAAACCACAGTTCATACAGTGTTATCTCGACGGATTTAGATGGTGCCCTATTTAATGTGAATGCAGCTGTCTCAAATGCATAACCCCAAAATGATAGCGGTAAATCGGTAAGAGACATCATAGATCGCACCATATCTAATAAAGTACAATTACGACGTTCGGACGCACCATTATGCTGTGGTGTTCCAGGTGGCGTGATTTTGTGAAACTATTCCACATTGTTTCAAATGAAGACCAAACTCGTAACTCATATATTCTCCTCCGCGATGAGATCGTAGAAACTTTATTTTCTTGTTACGATGATTTCCACTTTACTCTGAAATTATTTGAACTTTTCAAATGTTTCAGACTTATGTTTCATTTAGTAGATATACCCATATCTGCTCAAATCATCTATGAAGGTCAGAAAATAATGATTCCCACCGCAAGCCTCAACACTCATCGGACCGCACACATCAGTATGTATTATTTCCAATAAGTCAGTGGCTCGCTCCATTGTTCCGGAGAACGGAGTCTTAGTCATCTTACCCATGAGGCATGGTTCGCAAGCATCAAGTGATTCATAATCAAGTGATTCCAAAAGCCCATCAGCATGGAGTTTCTTCATGCGCTTTACACCAATATGTCCTAAACGGCAGTGCTACAAATAAGTTGCACTATCATTATTAACTTTGCATCTTTTGGCTTCAATATTATGAATATGTGTATCAACACGATCGAGATTCAATAAACCATTTATTTTGAGTGTATGACCATAGAAGGTTTTATTCGTGTAAATAGAACAACAATTATTCTTTTGACTTAAATGAATAGCTGTATAGCAATAAACATTACCCAATCATATTCACGCTCAATGCAAACACCAAATAACATTTATTTTAGGTTCAACACTAATCCCGAAGGTAAAGGGAGTGTGCGATGGTGATCTTATCAACCTTGGAATCAGTTCCAACACACATCGTCACCTCACCCTTAACTAGTCTCTTTTTATTTTGCAACTCCTGTCTTGAGTTACTACTCTTAGCAACTAAACCAGTATCAAACACCGAGGGGTTGCTATAAACACTAGTAAAGCACACATCAATAACATGTATATCAAATATAGCTTTGTTCACTTTGCCATCCTTCTTATCTGCCAAGTATTTGGGGCAGTTCCGCTTCCAGTGACCATTTCCTTTGCAGTAGAAGCACTCAGTTTCAGGCTTGGGTCTATCTTTGGCTTCTTCATGGGAGTGGCAACTTCCTTGCCATTCTTTTTGAAGTTTCCCTTTCCCTTGCCCTTTTCCTTGAAACTAGTGGTCTTATTAACCATCAACACTTGATGCTATTTCTTGATTTCTACCTTCGCTGATTTCATCATCGCGAAGAGCTTGGGAATCGTTTATGTCATCCCTTGCATATTATAGTTCATCACGAAGTTCTAGTGTCACGACCGGTTTTCCAATAAAAATATTTATTGAGAGACCAATCCCTTTTATGGACCAGTAAAGAAGAATTCCTTCCCACTGGTAGACAATATCTTGGTCACAGAAGAAAAATACCAGGAGTACCGAATATAATACAAGGTTGAGCGGAGACTGCTCAACAATTTATTACAAGCGCGCCGATAAAACATAACGGCGGGTAGGGTGGCATAACTACTAACTCACGATAAAAGCGGTGGTGGATATATCACAGCGAAGTGGGTGATATGACTCCTGAGAACTAACAGCTCTTCGAGCGTCGGAGTGAGGCTCGAGGAGACTTAATGCGGGTGGCGGAAGCGTATATAATACAGGTGACCAAAACCAGGATCGCTCGGGACTGACTGGGATTCCTTTAGGCGTCGGACTCACTATCAAGCTCTTCATCCATGAGATCGCCTTCGTCAACATCTGGCCAAATCAACAAGCCAGGTGAGTACTATGAAAGTACTCGCAAGACAGTTCGGACATAAGATATAACAAATGCAAACATGATGCATATGAACAGATTAACAAGTGCACTCGGACATAGGGATAATAATGCATGGGAAATAAAAGAGAAGTCGGGCGGTAGTCCTCCCGAAATCCCAAAGTAAATACTGAGGGCCAAACGAGTGTCTGAATGACTCCTCGAGAGGAAAATACAAGAATAACAATGCCGCAGTCGGGCGTCAAGGCGACACCACATAAAGGGCTTATAATAGAATATAAGAGACAGTGAGTGCCACAGTCGGACATCTGAGCGACATCACATAAAGGGCTTATATCAAAAGTAAATAACAAGAGTGCCACAGTCGGACGTCTGAGCGACATCACATAAAGGGCTTATATCAAAAGTAAATAACAAGAGTGCCACAGTCGGACGTCTGAAGCGACATCACATAAAGGGCTTATATTGAAAGAATAAATAACAGTGCATGCCACAGTCGGACGTCTGAAGCGACATCACATAAGGGGCTAATATTGAAAGTAAATGACAAGAGTGCCACAGTCGGACGTCTGAGCGACATCACCTAAAGGGCTTCATAACTTAATATCTCAGTAGCTCAAGAATTTAAATCACATCAAGGGAATAATCAGGTATGAGATAAACAACAGGGGTTAGTCCATCCACAGGAATAACGTTCAACCAAGTTTACCACTCAAGTTTGTTCACCGGGGAAAAATACCACGAGAATTTGACATAGATATGGATACACTGGTCACGATCCTTGACCATGGATACGATGACTCGGAAGGATTTGACTCTGCAGAGTTTGTACTTTAACCACAGCCAACGGATTTCAGTAGTCACGGGGACTAGTTCCGTTTACGGTGTTTTGGAAGAAACACATCTAACCAGTACACACCCATTCAACATTCCGAAGCCAGGAATCACCCTCGGCAACGTTCAAGAAAAACCTTGAGTCGGGGAGGCTACAACCTCACGTAGCATGGGATCAAATTTATATACGCGCGCTCTAAGGGGTGCCCCCCTCTCGGTCCCAACCGGAAACACCCATGCCCCCTGACCGGATGATTGCCTTTAATCCAGGGCCATGGAACCCTCATCCCAGCCCCTCTATTTGGTGTGTACACGGAAAGAGGTTAACAACTTACTAAACCGCATTCTGGCAGAAAACATGTGGCAGCACGGAAGGGGGAAGAACGATAACGTGACTCCGTCCACGTTAACGTCGGAATTTATCGGATGACGTAAGGCTGGCATGCTACAACAGTACCACCTTACTGCCCTTCATGTCACCACATGACTAGGCCATCTATCATCAGAGATCACAGTAACTTCGGAACACACGGGTAGTTGCCTTACATGCAACGAGATACTCACCGATGCTCATATGCCATGCACAGCCATTCAAGCAAACATGCAAAACACCTATCATATCAAAGGTTCAAACATGCTTGCCTGGTTCGGAGAAGTCGGAGTCTAGCTCGGCGAAGTTCGCAGCTCCGTCACCTCTTCCGGAACCTACGGTATAGCGAAAACGTATACTAACGTGAAAATCATCGCGTGCATAAAAGTTGTTCCAATTTTTTTCCAAATAAATACTATAAAAAACTAGACAAAAATATAAGACTGTCAGAAAAAGAATCACTCAAAAATCACCTTTTATTAAAAAGTTATAAGGGTTTTAGTCAAGGGACTAATCTGTGATGAAACAGAAAAGATCCAGGGACTTAACTGAGAAAACAGAAAACAGTTCGGAGGGAAACGCGCCAGCCCAAAGAGAAAACATACTTGCCCGAAGGCGCCAACAGAAAATGGTTCGAGGGGGAAAGAGAATAGAGGCTGACAGGGGGGGTCCACATGTCAGGTTTAAATCCTCGCCGGCGCCCGAAGGCTGCGGTGGTCGCCGGCGTCGAACCACGGTGAGTCAGGGAGATCGGAGTGTACCAAGAGGATCAGCGTGTCCTTCCGCGTCGGTGGGTGGTGGACTTGGTCGTCGGGGAGCACCACGTCGACGGCGACACTTTCTCCGGCGGACGGCGGCTCGGGCGATGGTGGAGAACTCCGGTGGGTGCTGCAAACTCCGAATTGAAGCGCGGGTCAGGAGAGTGGATGCATAAGGAAGCTACTGGCAAGAGCTGAGAGGTAGAGGTGCACGCACGGGAGCGAATCGAGCTGGATCCCGTGGCGGGTCGCGGCGGCCGGAGTTGGGGAAGAAGGCTCCCTCGGGGCTCTTCCAGTGGCTTGGCGTGGTCTGGGTGGAGTGCAGAGGTGGTGTGGGTTCGAGTTGGAGCTCGGGGCCTCTATTTATAGGCGGTTCGAGGGGGTGGCCGTGAACGGGATCGCTCCGGCGAGCAATTACGGCGAGGCAATGGCTTGGTAGGGAGCTTAAGTGGCCAGGCAGCATCAGGGAGGTGTACTGGTGCCATTCCCCCGCTAATCTTGGTCGGGCTTGGCGTAATGGCGCCGGTCCTCCACGGGGTGGCCGTACGGGCACGGCGGCGGTAGAGAGCGTGCTCCGCGCTTGGCAGTTCACGACGAGGGTGGCAGCGCGCACTGGGGAGTGGATGGCCACGCGGCGGCCTCCGGTGGCTTGGGCGGCGCTGGACGGCGCCGTTTGCGCTGCGCCTCTCTTTGGCGGCCGCAAAGCCGCCGCTGCCGTCGCTCACAGGGCGGCGCACCTCCTCCTGCTCGTCGCCGACACCCGCAAGCCTCCAGGCGATCGTGCGGTGCAGAGGACAAGGAGGAAGCGCAGGGCGCACGGCGACACCGCAGCACTGGCGAGATCGACTACAGGTTCTGAAGAAAACGACAGTGCACTGAAACTGTTTTGTCTGAATTTTTTGAACATGTTAGCAACAGTGTCCAGCAAGTGTTCGATGAAATGATTTGGCAAGAAGAAAATTTTCCTGGAGCTGGGACTTGGTGAGGTGACCTCTCAATGCACCCAGAGGCTGCCTGATTTTTCTCAGATTTTTAGGAGAAGAATTCAAATGAATTTCATCAAATTTGGCAAATCTGGTCCAAACTTGCAGCAAGAAAAATTTGAAATATTTGAACTGAAGACCAGTGGATCTTCATGGATCTTGGTTGAGGGTTCAAAGGACTAGCTAGGGAAATTGGTTTGGGGACAAAACTCAAAGCAAAAAGGGTAGTTCCTTTGTAAATCTCCAAGAGCTAGAATAGAAGGCAGAAATGATTTTTGATAAGAAATAAATGGAAATAATTATATGGAGAGGTTCAACTTGCTGGATTTGAAGTATATCATGAGCCAAAGATGAGGAAAGGCTTTTGAGAGGTGGTTTCCACTTATGTCATGGCAAGAGGGATTTTTGAAAAGGGGAGAAGATCCCCCCAAATGCCATAGGGCTATTTAAAGGAATTTCAAAAGAAATTTTTCCCAAGTGAAAAGCATTTTCTTTTGAGTCCAAAATAGAAGGGAAAACCTCCAAGACCAAAATCAAGTCTTGGGTGAATCCAAAACAAAACACTAGTCATAAAAGAAAATATTTTGAGAGGGAGAGTTCTTTAGAAGGAAAATTTTAAATCACCTCCCTCAAATCAAGTAAAAGTTTGAAAAGCCAAATAAAATTTTGGGTGTCACATCTAGTAACTTGGTGATAGTGACTAGAGAACTATGTTAATCACTATCTTATCTGGAAGATTAACTCCCACTTGATTCAAACGATTGTAGTACCCAGACATTCTGAGCACATGCTCACTAGCTGAGCTATTCTCCTCCATCTTGTAGGCAAAGCACTTGTCAGAAGTCTCATACCTCTCGACACGGGCATGAGTCTGAAATACCAATTTCAGCTGTTGGAACATCTCATATGCTCCATGACGTTCAAAACGTCTTTGCAGCCCCGATTGTAAGCCGTAAAGTATGGCACACTAAACTAGCAAGTACTCATCATACCGAGCTTGCCAAATGTTCATAACGTCTGTGTTCGCTCCTGCAATAGGTCCGTCACCTCGCGGTGCATTAAGGACATAATTCTTCTGTGCAGCAACGAGGATAATCCTCATATCACGGACCCAGTCCACATCATTGCTACTATCATCTTTCAATTTAGTTTTCTCTAGGAACATATCAAAAACATAGGGGAGCTACAACGCGAGCTATTGACTA
This sequence comes from Triticum aestivum, assembly GCF_018294505.1. Taxonomy (NCBI): domain Eukaryota; kingdom Viridiplantae; phylum Streptophyta; class Magnoliopsida; order Poales; family Poaceae; genus Triticum; species Triticum aestivum. The sequence continues at coordinate 67,002,706 of NC_057796.1, forward strand.
CAACATAAATATGCAAACACTATCAGGACTAAGTTCATGATAAATTAAGTTCAATTAATCAAATTACTTAAGAACTCCCACTTAGATAGACATCCCTCGAGTCATCTAAATGATCACGTGATCCATATCAACTAAACCATGTCCGATCATCACATGAGATGAAGTAGTTTTCAATGGTGAACATCTCTATGTTGATCATATCTACTATATGATTCACGTTCGAACTTTCGGTCTCAGTGTTCTGAGGCCATATCTGCATATGCTAGGCTCGTCAAGTTTAAACCGAGTATTCTACAAGTGCAAAACTGGCTTGCACCCGTTGTATGTGAACGTAGAGCTTATCACACCCGAGCATCACGTGGTGTCTCAACACGATGGACTGTAGCAACGGTGCATACTCAGGGAGAACACTTATACCTTGAAACTTAGTGGGGGATCATCTTATAATGCTACCGCCGTACTAAGCAAAAATAAGATGCATAAAAGATAAACATCACATGCAATCAAAATATGTGACATGATATGGCCATCATCAGCTTGTTCCTTTGATCTCCATCTCCAAAGCACCGTCATGATCTCCATCGTAACCGGCCTGACACCTTGATCTCCATCGTAGCGTCGTTGTCGTCTCGCCAACTATTGCTTCTACAACTATCGCTACCGCATAGTGATAAAGTAAAACAATTACATGGCGATTGCATTTCATACAATAAAGCGACAACCATAAGGCTCCTGCAAGTTGCAGATAACTTTTACAAAACATGATCATCTCATACAATAACTTATATCACAACATGTCTTGAACATATCACATCACAACATGCCCTGCAAAAACAAGTTAGACGTCCTCTACTTTGTTGTTGCAAGTTTTACGTGGCTGCTACGGGCTTCTAGCAAGAACCGTTCTTACCTACGCATCAAAACCACAACGATTTTTTGTCAAGTGTGTTGTTTTAACCTTCAACAAGGACCAGCCGTAGTCAAACTCGATTCAACTAAAGTTGGAGAAACAGACACCCGCCAGCCACCTGTGTGCAAAGCACGTCAGTAGAACCGGTCTCATGAACGTGGTCATGTAATGTTAGTCCGGGACGCTTCATCCAACAATACCGCCGAATCAAAGAAAGACGTTGGTGGTAAGTAGTATGACCTGGCTCGTGCATATCATCTATGCATAGACCTGGCTCGGATGCCACTATTGGGGAACGTAACATGCAATTTCAAAAAATTTCCTATGATCACGCAAGATCTATCTAGGAGATGCATAGCAACGAGAAGGGGGGAGTGTGTCCACGTACCTTCGTAGACCGAAAGCGGAAGCGTTAGGTTAATGCGGTTGATGTAGTCGAACGCCTTCATGATCCAACCGATCCAAGTACCGAACGTACGGCACCTCCGAGTTCAGTACACGTTCAGCTCGATGACGTCCCTCGAACTCTTGTACCAGCAGGGGTCGAGGGAGAGTTCCGTCAGCGCGACGGCATGGTGACGGTGATGGTGATGTGATCCGCGTAGGGCTTCGCCTAAGCACTACGACGCTATGACCAGAGGATTAAACTGTGGAGGGGGCACCGCACACGGCTAAGAACAATTGATGTGCTTTGGGGTTCCCCTGCCCCCGTATATAAAGGAGGGGAGGTGGAGGCCAGCCACCAAGGGGCGCGCCAGGGAGAGGGGAGTCCTACTAGGACTCCAGTCCTAGTAGGATTCGGCCCCCTTTTTTCCCTTCTTCCGGAGGGGGAAAGGAGAGGGAGTAGGAGAAGGAAAGGGGGCGCCGCCCCCTTCCCTAATCCAATTCGGCCTCCTCCTTTGTGGGGGGCCTGCCATCCCCTTGTGGTCTGGTTAGCCTCCCTCCTATGGCCCATATGGCCCATATCTTTCTCCGGGGGGTTCCGGTAACCCCTCCAGTACTCTAGTATGTACCCGATACACTCCAGAGCCCTTCCGGTGTCCGAATACTACCTTCCAATATATCAATCTTTACCGCTCGACCATTTCAATACTCCTCGTCATGTCCGTGATCTCATCCGGGACTCCGAACAAACTTCGGTCACCAAAACACACAACGCATAATACAAATCGTCATCGAACGTTAAGCGTGCGGACCCTACGGGTTCGAGAACTATGTAGACATGACCGAGACACATCTCCGGTCAATAACCAATAGCGGAACCTGGATTCTCATATAGGTTCCTACACATTCTACGAAGATCTTTATCGGTCAAACCGCATAACAACATACGTCATTCCCTTTGTCATCGGTATGTTACTTGCCCGAGATTCGATCGTCGGTATCCTCATACCTAGTTCAATCTCATTGCCGGCAAGTCTCTTTACTCGTTTCGTAATGCATCATCCCATAACTAACTCATTAGTCACATTGCTTGCAAGGCTTATAGTGATGTGCATTACCGAGAGGGCCCAGAGATACCTCTCCGATACACGGAGTGACAAATCCTAATCTTGATCTATGCCAACCCAACAAACACCTTCGGAGACACCTGTAGATCATCTTTATAATCACCCAATTACGTTGTGACCTTTGATAGCACACAAGGTGTTCCTCCGGTATTCGGGAGTTGCATAATCTCATAGTTAGAGGAATATGTATAAGTCATGAAGAAAGCAATAGCAATAAAACTAAATGATCATAATGCTAAGCTAACAGATGGGTCTTGTCCATCACATCATTCTCTAATGATGTGATCCCATTCATCAAATGACAACACATGTCTATGGTCAGGAAACTTAACCATCTTTGATTAACGAGCTAGTCAAGTAGAGGCATACTTGGGACACTCTGTTTTGCCTATGTATTCACACATGTACTAAGTTTCCGGTTAATACAATTCTAGCTTGAATAATAAACATTTATCACGATATAAGGAAATATAAAATAACAACTTTATTATTGCCTCTAGGGCATATTTCCTTCAGGCATCACCACTTGGTATAGATTCGTCCTTGATACGATTACCGGTGGAAATTTCTTGATGTGTCCCTCTCTTGATGCTTTTAATGCTATGGGAAATTTAGTAGGCTCACCACCTCTTATCATTAATGAAACAACTTTGACTCTTGAGCATGTCATGTAAATATTAGATGCTATTGAAAAGAAAATGCTTACCGAAGATCATATTGAAAATATGGATAAAAAGATGCATAATTTTGCCACCAAGATTGGGTCAAAAGCGGGAGAAGTTTTTAAGTTGTTAAAAGAAAAGGGGACCGTAGCCCATGAAAGAATAGAAGAAAGCCCATCTCGGGTGGATAAACTAGAAGAAATCTTTAGTAATCTAAGCACGGCTTTTGCTTCCGCTAAAACTGTTGAAAAAACTCCCGTAAAAATTGGCAAGACTACCCAAGTTACTAAGGGCAAGGGTGCAACTTCTAGTAAAGAGGATCTTAAGATGATTAGTATCCACCCGGATTTTGTTGAAGTTATAAGAGATCCCTTTGGCAAGAATGAATTCTTTAAATTTGTTCCTTGGAGTATTGTCATTGAAAACCTCTATGTTAAATCTCTAAGGAATTCTAAGTGTTTGATTGAAGAGTTGAACAAAGATGACAAAACTTATATCCTTGCTTTATGCCTAGCTAAGGGCGTAAAACTACAACGCTTGTTGGGAGGCAACCCAATGAATAAAATTTATTTTTGCTTTTTGCTTTCTATTCTTGAGTGTTTGCACAATTATGCTACTGTTATGATTGTGTTTTAATTAGTGTTTGTGCCAAGTAAAGCCTTTAGGATCTTCTTGGGTGATAGTTTGATCTCGCTGAAAAACAGAAACTTTTGCGCTCACCAAAACAATTCTTATTTTTTACCAGAGCGCGATAAAATACCAATTCTTTTTGCAGAAGATTAATATACAAATTGCTCAGGACGTCCTAATTTTTCAGAATTTTTGGAGTTTCAGAAGTATTCGAAATATCCAGATTGCTACAGACTGTTCTGTTTTTGACAGATTCTGTTTTCTTTGCGTTGTGTGCTTGTTTTGATGGCTCTATGGTTTTCTTTGATGAGTTTTTTCCATAGAAAAGTTGGAATAGAGTAGATTTAATGCAAGAACAAAATATGAATTGGTTTGCTACAATACTTATAGTAGTGATTTGCTTTCTTATACTAACGGATCTCAGGAAGGTTTTGTTGAGTTTTGTGTGATTGAAGTTTTCAAGTTTTGGGTTATCTTATGATGGATGAAGGAATAAGGAGTAAAAAGAGCCTAAGCTTGGGGATGCCCCGGCATCCCAAGCTATTATCCAAAAGAGAGCAAGCAACTAAGCTTGGGGATGCCCCGAGTGGCATCCCCTCTTTCTTCTAACGACCATCAGTATTTTACTTGAAGCTATATTTTTATTCGTCACATGTTATGAGTTTTGCTTGGAGTGTCTTGTATGATATGAGTCTTTGCTTTTTTTATTTTGTGTTTTAAGTCTAGATTCCTTGCTGGACACACCTATTTGTGAGAGCCAAAATTATGTCGTGACTTGTTAGAATTGCTCTCTATGCTTCGCTTAAATTTTTATGAGCTATGGACTTGCTCTAGTGCTTCACTTATATCTTTTTGAGCACGGTGTGCTTTAGTATTTTTGAAGAAATGCTCTCTTGCTTCACTTAGATTTATTTGAGAGTTAGTAAAATTTTCAAGAAATTCTCTCTTGCTTCACTTAAAATTAATTTGAGAGAAAGAAATATTATGCTCATGATCTTCACTTATATTTGTTTGAGCTTATCAAAAGCAACATATGAAAATTAGTTCCAAAGTGATAGATATCCAAGAAGGATATAATAATTTTTTTATGAAGATCATTGGAAAAAATAAACTTGATTCTTAGTAATAGTTTTGAGATATGATGATGTGATATGTGAGTCATGTTGATGAGTAATTATGCTTTAGTAAGAATATTGGTGTTAAGGTTTGCGATTCCCTATGCAAGCACGAAAGTCAATAATCATGCAATAAAATTATATCCTACTTGTGGTGCATTATTTGGTGTTAATTATGCTTAATGCTCGCTTATGAGATTATTCGTTTCTTGGTTGGTCGCTTCTCAATCTTTTGCTAGCCTTCATTTTGCACTAAGTATGATCACTACTTGTGCATCGAAAATCCTTTAAACCAGTTTTGCCACATGAGTCCACTATATCTACCTATATGTGGTATTCTTTTGCCGTTCTAAGCAAATTTGTATGTGCCATCTCAAATTTTCAAAATAAACTTCTCTTTTGTGTGTTCGTACCGCTCGCGGAGCGGTGAGGGGTGGCTAATATTTTCCATGCTAGATGTGTTATTCTCAAGATGAGTGTTTATTCACTTGTCATTGCACGAGAATAAGGGAAATGTATTAGGGATGCCTAGTCCCGAAATGAAAAATGAATTTACTTTATGTTCTCAAATAATAAATTCCTTGGAAAGTGTTGGTATGGAAGGCACCCGTGGATACGGTTAGCCATGGAAAGTGAAAGTATGGTGGAAAAAGGAATACACTTTATTTTCTGTTTGGGAACCGCCTATGATATATCTAGCATGGAAAGTGTTAGGAACTCTAAGTCATTTTCGTTGGTGGAAAGGCACACATCCCAAAATGTTTTTATCTCTCAATTTTCGCTTTGTGCTCTGGAACCTCTACAAATCCCTACTTCCCTCTGCGAAGGTCCTTTCTTTTACTTTATGCAATTTTTATTTTTGAATTTGAGTCTCAATCTTCTCTTATAAAAGCACCAACTAGGAGGCACTACGATCGTACTTGAGCATTGGGTGTAGTTAATATTTGAGTGTGTTTCATGAATGGATTAATGATTGAGCATGATGGGCTACGGATAGCTTATTTTAGCATTGATATTTGGAAGACATGGTTGCTTGTTGATATGCTTGAGTATTTAAGTTGTCATGTCAAAACTAGACTATTGCTTTGAACAATATAAAAGTCCAAATGTCCATGCTATAAAGAAAAGAATATGAGATGACATGTTAGGCAGCATTCCACATCAAAAATTCTGTTTTTATCACTTACCTACTCGAGGACGAGCAGGAGTTAAGCTTGGGGATGCTGATACGTCTCCAACGTATCTATAATTTTTTATTGTTCCATGCTGTTATATTATCATTCTTGGATGGTTTATAATCATTTTATATTATTTTTTGGTACTAACCTATTGACATAGTGCCAAGTGCCACTTGTTGTTTTCTGCATTTTTTTACATCGCAGGAAATCAATACCAAACGGAGTCCAAATGCAACGAAACTTTACGGAGATTTTTATGGACCAGAAGACACCCAATGGGCCAAGGCAGCGTCTGGGGGGTGCTCTGAGGGGAGCACAACCTACCAGGGCGCGCCAGGAGGCCCAGGCGCGCCCTGGTGGGTTGTGCCCACCTCAGGTGCCCCTGGACCGCCTCTTTGCTCTATAAATACCCCAATATTCCAGAAACCCTAGGGGAGTCGACGAAAATCAATTCCAGCCGCCGAAGAGTCCACAACCACCAGATCCAATCTAGACACCATCACGGAGGGGTTCACCACTTCCATTGGTGCCTCTCCGATGGTGAGTAGTTCTTTGTAGACCTTCGGGTCCGTAGTTAGTAGCTAGATGGCTTCCTCTCTCTCGTTTGATTCTCAATACAATGGTCTCTTGGAGATCCATATGATGTAACTCTTTTTGCGGTGTGTTTGTTGGGATCGGATGAACTTTGAGTTTATGATCAGATCTATCTTTTTATATCCATGAAAGTTATTTGAGTTTCTTTGATCTCTTATATGCATGATTGCTTATAGCCTCGTATTTCTTCTCCGATATTTGTGTTTTTTTGGCCAACTTGATCTATTTATCTTGCAATGGGAAGAGGTGCTTTGTAGTGGGTTCGATCTTACGGTGCTTGATCCCAGTGACAGAAGGGGAACCGACACATATGTATCGTTTCTACTAAGGATAAAACGATGGGGTCTATCTCTACATAGATAGATCTTGTCTACATCATGTCATCGTTCTTATTGCATTACTCTGTTTCTCCATGAATAATACACTAGATGCATGCTGGATAGCGGTCGATGTGTGAAGTAATAGTAGTAGATGCAGGCAGGAGTCGGTCTACTAATCTTGGACGTGATGCCTATATAATGATCATTGCCTGGATATCGTCATGATTATTTGAAGTTCTATCAATTGCCCAACAATAATTTGTTTACCCACCGTTTGCTATTTTTCTCGAGAGAAGCCACTAGTGAAACCTACGGCCCCGGGTCTCTTTCTCATATTATTTTCCTTTGCGATCTACTTTTCCTTTGCTTTTATTTTCAGATCTATTAAACCAAAAATACAAAAATACCTTGCTGCGTTTTATTCTTATTTATTTTATTTGGTGTTCGATCTATAAATCTACTACAATTTTATTCACCCCCGTTTGCCTATCTTGGGGCGCCGCTACCCGAAAGGGATTGTCAACCCCTTTTACACGTCGGGCTGCGAGTATTTGTTATTTGTGTGCAGGGGCTGTTTACGTTGTGTTACTTGGTCCTGCTACTGGTTCGATAACCTTGGTTTCATCACTGAGGGAAATACCTACCGCTGTTGTGCTGCATCATCCCTTCCTCTTTGGGGAAATACCAACGTAGCTTCAAGCCGGAATCAGAGGACAAGTGGATATTAAAATTCCTACGGTTTTTATTTCAAGGAGACACTAAAGGAACAAATCCTACAGTTTTCCTTTGCTCCATTCCTTTGAACCAAATGCATGAATAGTAGTACCATAGGAAACTTTCCAATTCCTACATTTTCCTTCACTTTTCCTTTCAAGCACTGGCGATTCTAGTAGGCAGGCTTGAGCAGGGAAAAGCCTACACTCAAAAAATGTTTTTGTGCTACTTCTACTACTTTGGACCCAGGCCACTGCCCTACTAGCTCAACTCCCAGGCCCATCGACAAATACACAGCTCAAACGCGTAGAGATAAATAATGATGGCGTTCAAGAGTGTCCATCACGGATAGGTAAGTTGCCTGGTACCTCACTGCTTGTCATATAGTAGGAGAAACTAACCGCATTTCACGTTACGATGTGTGCTCAGTGGATAATATATATAACATGTAGAGTAAAAAAAGATGCAACAAGTGTACAACCTCTTTGGCGAAGCCATGTCGATCTCAGCGTGATTGTGTTGGTCGGTGAGGATGCTCCGGCTAACTTGGCTGTCGGAGGAGGGGAAGAAGATCTTAGGCGTCTGGAGATGGAGCACGGGGTACTATTCCGCTGTGATGGAGGGTTTCATCGTTGGAGCAGCTCCGGTGAGTTGTACGACGCCGAGGCTGAAGCAGGACAAGAGAGACAACGTTAACCTGAGTGGAATTCTAATAGCATCTCCAATAGATGACGTAAAATGCATAACCACAAAGTGCTAGATGTAAAATATACCAGTCGCTCATCTCTGAACTTAACTGCCGAAACTGAATTTAATTGTCGAAACTGAACTTAACCGTCGAAACTGAATTTTGCTGTCGAAACTGAATTTTACTGTCGAAACTGAACGCACTAGTAGCAGAAAATCAGTAGCAGTAGCAGCAGCGTGTGCGAGAGCCGGGGCAGCTAATTGTGTAGCAGCATCAGGGTGAGGCTACACGTCAGTCGACTGACTTTTTCATCTTTGGTCAGTTGATTTTCCAGCCGTTGGATACGAAATCAAGGGCTTGCACTTCATCTTCAACCTCCACCCCCTGAGCCGCCAGCCACCACCGGCCAAACCACCGCCCCGCCCGCCCCAAAACCACTCCCCACGGTCGGTCCGATGCCGCCCTGGCCATCCCTCTAGCCCCCCTCGTTGCCGAGCTTTTTCTTTGGCGATCCCCACGCCACCGCCCCACCATCGCCGGTGACCACCGCCCCCAACCTGAACCCTAAGATAGATACTGGGGTACCTCTCCGACGAGCCCCCCTCCCTGCTGCGGCTGGTTCTTCCTTAACTCCGGCGAGCCCCCCACCCCCTGAAAATCGACTGACCCAAAAGTCAATTCAGTCGAGTGAAGTGTAGCTAAATCGGAGCAGCATCGCAAGCAAGAGCAAGAGCGAGAGCAGCAGCACAAGCAAGAGCAAGAGTGAGAGTAGCAGCATGAACAAGAGCAAGAGCAAACTAGACAAGGGACCAAGAGCAAGAGCAGAGCAGCAGCGCGAGCGAGAGCCAAAGCAACAATAGGTCCTACTAATGTGGACGTCGCCGCCGAGGGAGTGACGCCGTGGAGGAAGTGGCCGGCGAGGCCGCCGTGGATGGAGCCGCGCCATGTCGGCTCGGGACCGAGCGCCGGCAGCACCGTGAGATCGAATCAAGAAGAAAATGCGGTGATTAGTGTAGAACCTCTTTGGTGGCGCCGATTAGGCCTCAGCTTCGTCCGAGGAAACGGTGATGATGATGCTCTTTCGGTGGTGCAGGTGAAAACGGCGGTGTGGGAATGGAGGTGGCACAAAAGACGAGGAGAACGTCGGGGCAGCTCCTTGGAGGTGTAGGACGGGGTGGCTGAACCCGCGGGACGGCGAGATCAACGACGGATCCTCATCCGGTGCGGTGGATGAGGGACGTCGAGGTGTTTCTTTGGACGACATCGTCGGGGAAGAGGCTCCGGCTGGGTGGCGGACGGAGGAGGGTGTGGGGCTTCGTAGGTTTTCGCGGCCTTGATGTATGAATGGGTGGGCAGATGGGATGGGAGGGGGGAACCATGGCTTAGGGACGCGCTTGTCCGAAATGTGGGGTAAGTTACAAAAGTACCCCCACAAATTTGAGCTAGGCGGTTCTTTCGGTTCAGGGGTATCACGGGCATTTCGCGTGTCGGGATTTTGCAGGAGGTGGGAGTTATCGCGCGCGTTGTAATTTTGGGATAGCAAGGCGCGTGCTGAGATGGAGGGAGTTTTCGGAGCACAACGAGGCAAATATATATCTTAAATATTTTGGGGTAACAAGACGCGGGTTGAAGAGGTGGGAGTTTTGCAGCACGATAGACAGAGATGCAAGCTTGAAATTTCGGCATAACAAGGCGCGACTTGAAATTTCAGGAGAACAAGCTTAATGTGTACAAAAAAAGACAATTCACACCTCATCACTAGAGAGAGCCATGTCCCGTTTTACTATATTACTAGAAATGCATTCAAATATAACAACAAAAAACTAAAAAAAATCAGGACAACAAACATAACGTGTACAGTACCAAAACAAATTGCACTTCCCTCAACAATAAAAAAACAATGTGTGGTGTCTAGCATATGGACTAAATTTGAGTACATTTTCCCTGTTTGAATGGGATTGTACTCGGGTTAGTTATACAAGCATCTAAATATTATCTTCACAAACATGACATGAATATAGGAGAAGTAAATTCCTATATAAATATGAACTACATGTACATATGATCTCAAATTCAAATATATGTATCCATTTTATGTTGAATTCAAATCATAGTACATGTATGCTCTAGCTAGATGTTCGGAATCTAAACCATGTATGATACTACGTACAATGTGTTTAACACGCACAACACACACAAACACCATTTAGACCAGTAAGGTACACATGCATTGCATGCATGAGATTTGGCAACCAAATTATGAATAAATACCACATTATAGCATGTAAGCTTTGAGTCATATATGCATGATGTAGATGTTCGTTTAATTCTTATAGTTCATTTCGTTCAAAATTATCTAGTTTTTATAAGAAAGCTAATCTATTTCAAGATTCATGGAATTGTGCGTTGTATAGCATAAAGTAAAAACAAATAATGGAAAATCATGTAGAAAAATATTAGGGCACTTCTGATACGGAAGATTCTAGAACAAAGAAGAAGTGCTTGTGTTTTGAGGTTTGTGCATTATGCTTAAGTTCAACCATGGAGTCTTTTAGATTGTACATGTGGCAAAGTCTGGTGGAATTTAGATGATATCCAACGGCCAGTAGTGCTCGAATTTGCCATCTCTGCACCATCGGATTGACTTCATCCAATGACCATCTTTCAAAGTTAAAGTTATCTGCACACTATATAAAAAATATAAAATATAATATATAGGGGTATAGATATCGATATGTGATGCGAAAGCCACCCATCATCTCCAATTAGAATAGTGTGTCCATGCACGGATGCAATGTGGCCAAATGATGTCTGCCATCGGTATCTCAAATTCAAATCAGTCTGACCTTGTTCAATGTGTATACAGTACATCATGCTCGTTTCCAAACCACACCGCGCATATCTCAGTTATATTCATGCATGCATGGGTTTCAAACATCATGATCCCTTATTCAAATATTTGAATTCAACTTTACATTGATTATGACCTCACCTAGTCTTTTACACCCACACACTCGTCTTCTCTTTATAATTGTACCACTAACTTTCTCTTGTGCATGCATGCACACACACTACCACTCAACATTATCCATCGCACACATGCAATCTTTTTCTTCAGGTCGATCTCCCATGCATGCATGCACACACACACACACACCTCCCCCTCTTCATAATATCGGGCATTCTTTATCTCTCACGTGCATGCGCAATGATCGATGTTTTTCTATGTGTGTGTGTATATAGCTAGGTCTTTCCCAATTTTCCACACAAACCGATCAATCTATATATCTAGTGAGGTCTCACCCTCTTTCCCACGTACACATAAATCAATCTATACCTATCTATATATGATTAGATAGCTAATACACCCACATTAATTATATATCCAACGTCCCCCTCTCATCATCCATGCCTTCCGCTTCATCTCTCAGACGCGCGCACAGTGGCGAAGACAGGGGCATCAAGGGCCCTGCCCCCCTAACATTACTATATATTGAGGCTAATATGAATGTGATCATTAGATCAATTGCTGGTAAAATGGTTTAAGTTGGTGAATTGGCCCTCCTCGTAAAGGATTAGCAATGCTTGGCCCCCCTAGCTCATTTATTTTTCATGGCTCCACCACTGCGCGCAACAGCGCACGTTCTCGCCCCCTCTCTTTAAATATCAATCTCGCGCTTGTGCACTCCTTCATAGTCTCCCTCCACTTGGCCCCTCGCACCATCTTCTAGCCCCCCATCGGATTTTGCCACATGTACAATCTAGAAGTCTCCATGGTTGAACTTAAGCATAATGCACAAACCTCAAAACACAAGTGCTTCTCCTTTGTTCTAGAATCTTCCGTATCATAACTGCCCAAACTTTTTTCTAGTTGAATTGCCATTATTAGATTTTACTTTATGCATTACTACGCACAATTCCATGAATCATAAAATAGATTAAGGGCTTCTTTGATTCAAAGGATTCTCAAAGGAATTTTGGAGGATTCTAATCCTTAGAAATTTTTCCTATCTTGGTTGTTTGATTCGTAGGATTGTAAACCATAGCAATTTTTCCATAGGATTTATTTGCACTAGATTTCATAGGAAACTTTCCATCCACTCAAACCTATTTGAAAGAATCCTACGTTTTTTCTATGCACAATCAAACACTCGTACAATCCTATAGGATTCAAGACGACATTTCACTCTAATCCCATGTTTTTCCTATTCCCGCGTTTTGGAAATCCTATGAATCAAAGAGGCCCACTTTTTAATAAAAACTAATTGATTTTGAATGAGATGAACTATAAAAATAAAACGAACATCTAAATCATGCATATATGACTCAAAGCTTACATGCTATAGTGTGGTATTTATTCATAATTTGGTTGCCAAATCTGATGTGTGCAATGCATGTGTACCTTACTAGTACTTCGAGTATGTGCAAAACACGTAAATTAGAATTCCAATGGCACGCTACATAGTGTCTCTCCTTCAGTTCATGAAGCCACGTGGTACATGTGGTGGCGTTGTCGCGACCTCCTTGTGTGGATTGATCACAGTGACGTGCTGCTGGTTCCAGAAGAATGTAATCATCCTCTCTAAGGCACACTGGTAGTACATGCATGAAGCGAAGATGTGCACACACGCCACGCACACACTCATTCCCTCGCACACACACGCAGGTACACGGTGGGACACATTTTTGTACGAATATCCACCCCATGTGATAATTTGACGCGTGTAAAGTCCTTCACTTCATTGATGGTCAATTAATACAATGCATGCAAATTGAGTGGACGTGAGGGAGGAAGTAGTTGAGAAAGACATTACTACTCCACTGCGTGCATGCGAGTAGTTAAATCATGGGTTGGTACTTCCATTGGTCCCCTTCGTATTTTGTGCCAATTTTTGACAATATTTTTAAGTAACATAATATTTATGCATGTCATAAAAAGTGTCAAAAAAAGGGGGCCAATAAACCAGGACGCATGCAGCATGATCAATTTTTGCCAGGGATACTGTTGATGGCCTTTATATTTAAATATGGACGGAGTGGAGTAGTACTATCTTTATCTTAGCCTCGTAGGGCTCTCCCAGCGCCTAGGCACGCCTCCCCGCCTCGCCCACCGGATCCCGCCATGGATAATCCCTTAGATCCCAGGATCCCGCGGGCTGCCCTCTCGCTGCTGCCGCATCACTGCCGCCTTTGAGCGAAACCCACATGTGTTTTAGAGGGGATCCATTGCTTTGGAATCACAGATCGGTGGCGCCGGAGGACATGCCAGGGCTGTGTTTCAGGTGGTGGGCAGCAAGGGCAAATCAGATCGAGGAAGCGTCGCATCGACTGGAGAGAAATTCCAAGGAGCTGCGCCTCAACCTGGCAGTCGGGTCGGGTTTGGCCGGGTCGACCCCAACCAAACCCATCCGCGATACTACTATCGGGTGCCCCATCGACCCACGACCCTACCCATGGGTCTTAAAGCATACCCATGCCCGAACCCACCGGACAACCCGACACAGTCAGGCACCCATCGGGTAAGCAATAAACAACCTTTTATTTTGTAAAAAAACAACCTTTTCTTTATTCCGTTGCTACAGAAATGGCAAAAGACTCCGCTATACCGAAACAGAGCAACAGTGCGGCACAGAGAGCATTAAGCAGTCGTGTGTTGTGGTTCTGTTTCATAGGCACCTACTCTTACCATTCCGTCTTCCCTAGACGAGGTGGTACTAAACTCATACCAGCACCACAGCAGTCAGCGGGACTGTAGGAGCCAACGCGAGGCATTAAACATGGGTCATGGGCCAATATACACGTTCGTGGTGGCACATATATGGTTGTTTCATTGGGCTGCCGATTGTTTTGACCTTTTTTCTGTGCTATATGGGTCAAGTGCTTCTCTTCGTACGTGCATGTGGCCGGTGTGCCACTGAGCTACCAATTCTTTTTTGCTTTCATTATCATTTCTTTGCTATGGATTGTATGTACGCTCAAAAGATGCTATGGCTTGTACGTGTAAATTATATCACAGTGTGTATATGACCCACATTTCATATTAATCAGGCAGCACATCGGGTGACCCACGGGCGTAGATCTATGTCCATACCCTGCCCACAACTAACTGGGTAACCCGTGGGTCGCACCCATGGGCGTACATGACGACCCATACCCTACCCATTCGGGTCGGGTGCCCATGGGCGTGCGTACCCATGGGTCGAATTGCCGGGTTGAGCTGCGCCTGGCGCAGCACAAGGTGGAGGCGCAAGTCGATCTCAGGGGAGAGATGCTGAGGGATGTTAGCATCCGGCAGCGCCGCGTTGATTTCGAGCTAGGGCTAATGGCAGCGATCATATTCACGGAGTCAAGTGCGGAGGAAAGAATGCGCATGCCTGCAGAATGGCATGAGCAGCCGGTGCAACTGTTCAAATGGGCGGTAGGAGAAGCCAAATCGCGGGACCAGCTGCGGCGGCACCGCTGGGCATGCATCGTAGGCGAGGTGAGCTTCCCTCCTTCCCCGCCGGCAATGCAGTGACCTACTCGGTTGCTGCTGCAGTGAACTTGCGGCGCCATGGCGGTTTGCAACCGTAACAATCACTCGATCTATATGTATTGTATTCCTATGAAAATACTTGGTCGTTTGGAAAAAAATGGCAATTGATTTATCACTAGTTTTTGAATGCTTGGTCGTGACAATCACCTGAAGCCACAACCAGAAGTCTCCATCGTGTAATACTTAGGGTCGGCCGCACCAATAGACGGTCGGTCGGACCCGTGACACGCATCGGCTTGGTCTGACATGTACGACCAGTTATACATCACTGACTTGTGCGACCGTATTTGACCAGTAGTACTTGAAATTTGTGTTCCAGGAAACTCATCAGGAGCCGTTTCGGCCTTCGAAACCAAAACCATCAATTTATCTTTAGCTTGTTCCCATCACATTCCAAACTGTACAGCATAATTAAGTGCAAACCTGTTCACACCCTAGTACGTATCAAACCTGAATGTGTTCCCACTATGCAGGTTTTAGTACTAGTCCTAATACTAGGTTATAAAAAGGGGAACTAGTACCTAGTGGAAAATCACTCTACCTCTTCCTCCTCATAAGTCTTTCTTGTTCGTCCATTGCAACCTCTTGAGCATGCGTTGGTTTTCCCTTGAAGAGGAAAGGGTGATGCAACAAAGTAGCGTAAGTATTTCCCTCAGTTTTTGAGAACCAAGGTATCAATCCAGTAGGAGGCCACACGCAAGTCCCTCGTACCTACACAAACAAATAAGAACCTTGCAACCAACGCGATAAAGGGGTTATCAATCCCTTCACGGCCACTTGCAAAAGTGAGATCTGATAGAGATGAAAAGATAATATTTTTGGTATTTTTATGATAAAGACTAAAAGTAAAGATTGCAAAGTAAAAATAGATTGGAAACTTATATGATGGAAAATAGACCCGGGGGCCATAGGTTTCACTAGTGGCTTCTCTCAAGATAGCATAAGTATTACGGTGGGTGAACAAATTACTGTCAAGCAATTGATAGAAAAGTGCATAATTATGAGAATATCTAGGCATGATCATGTATATAGGCTTGACATCCGCGACAAGTAGACCGAAATGATTCTGCATCTACTACTATTACTCCACACATCGACCGCTATCCAGCATGCATCTAGAGTATTAAGTTCATAAGAACAGAGTAACGCATTAGGCAAGATGACATGATGTAGAGGGATAAACTCAAGCAATATGATACAAACCCCATCTTTTTTTCCTCGATGGCAACAATACAATACGTGTCGTTCCCCTTCTGTCACTGGGATCGAGCAACGCAAGATTGAACCCAAAGCTAAGCACTTCTCCCATTGCAAGAAAGATCAATCTAGTAGGCCAAACCAAACTGATAATTCGAAGAGACTTGCAAAGATAACACATCATACATAAAAGAATTCAGAGGAGATTCAAATATTGTTCATAGATAATCTTGATCATAAACCCACAATTCATCGGATCTCGACAAACACACCGCAAAAAGAGTTACATCGAATAGATCTCCAAGAAGATCGAGGAGAACTTTGTATTGAGATCCAAAGAGAGAGAAGAATCCATCTAGCTAATAACAATGGACCTGAAGGTCTGTGGTAAACTACTCACACATCATCGGAGAGGCTATGGTGTTGATGTAGAAGCCCTTCTTGATTGATTCCCCCTCCGGCGGAGCGCCGAAAAAGGCCCCAAGACGGGATCTCATGGGTACAGAAGGTTGCGGCGGTGGAAATAGGGTTTCGTGGTGCTCTTGGTTGGTTTCGGGGTATATGGGTATATATAGGAGAAAGAAGTAGGTCGGTGGAGCTGCGAGGGCCCTACGAGGGTGGGGGGCGCGCCTCCATGCCTCGTGGCCTCCTCGTTGGTTTCTTGACGTCTACTCCAAGTCCTCTGGATCACATTTGTTCCAAAAATAACTCTCTCGAAGGTTTCATTCCGTTTGGACTCCGTTTGATATTCCTTTTCTGTGAAACACTGAAATAGGCAAAAAACAACAATTTGCACCGGGCCTTGGGTTAGTAGGGTAGTCCCAAAAATAATATAAAAGTGCTTAGTAAAGCCCATTAAACATCCAAAACAGATAATATAATAGCATGGAACAATAAAAAATTATAGATACATTGGAGACGTATCAAGCACCCCCAAGCTTAATTCCTGCTCGTCCTCGAGTAGGTAAATGATAAAAACAGAATTTTTGATGTGGAATGCTACCTAGCATATTTCTCAATGTAATTTTCTTTATTGTGGCATGAATGTTCAGATCCGAAATATTCAAGACAAAAGTTTAATATTGACATAAAAATAATAATACTTCAAGCATACTAACAAAGCAATCATGTCTTCTCAAAATAACATGGCCAAAAATGTTATCCCTACAAAATCATATAGTCTGGCTATGCTCTATCTTCATCACACAAACTATTTAATCATGCACAACCCCGATGACAAGCCTAGAAATTGTTTCATACTTTTGATGTTCTCAAACTTTTTCAATCTTCACGCAATACATGAGCGTGAGCCATGGATATAGCACTATATGTGGAATAGAATGGTGGTTGTGGAGAAGACAAAAAAGGAGAAGATAGTCTCACATCAACTAGGCGTATCAATGGGCTATGGAGATGCCCATCAATAGATATCAATGTGATTGAGTAGGGATTTCCATGCAACGGATGCACTAGAGCTATAAGTGTATGAAAGCTCAACAAAAGAAACTAAGTGGGCGTGCATCCAACTCGCTTGCTCATGAAGACCTAGGGCATTTTGAGGAAGCCCATCATTGGAATATACAAGCCAAGTTCTATAATGTAAAATTCCCACTAGTATATGAAAGTGACAACATAGGAGACTCTCTATCATGAAGTGGTGCTACTTTGAAGCACAAGTGTGGAAAAAGGATAGTAACATTGTCCCTTCTCTCTTTTTCTCTCATTTTTTTTCTTCCCTTTTTTTATTTGGGCCTTTTTATGGCCTCTTTTTTTTCGTCCGGAGTCTCATCCCGACTTGTGGGGGAATCATAGTCTCCATCATCCTTTCCTCACTTGGGACAATGCTCTAATAATGATGATCATCACACTTTATTTACTTACAACTCAAAGATTACAACTCAATACTTAGAACAAAATATGAATCTATGTGAATGCCTCCGGCGGTGTACCGGGTTATGCAATGAATCAAGAGTGACATGTATGAAAGAATTATAAAGGTGGCTTTGCCACAAATACGATGTCAACTACATGATCATGCAAAGCAATATGACAATGATGAAACGTGTCATAATAAATGGAACGGTGGTAAGTTGCATGGCAATATATCTCGGAATGGCTATGGAAATGCCATAATAGGCAGGTATGGTGGCTGTTTTGAGGAAGGTATATGGTGGGTGTATGATACCGGCGAAAGGTGCGCGGTATTAGAGAGGCTAGCAATGGTGGAAGGATGAGAGTGCGTATAATCCATGGACTCAACATTAGTCATAAAGAACTCAAATACTTATTGCAAAAATCTATTAGTTATGGAAACGAAGTACTACGCGCATGCTCCTAGGGGGATAGATTGGTAGGAAAAAACCATCGCTCGTGCCCGACCGCCACTCATAAGGAAGACAATCAATAAATAAATCATGCTCCGACTTCATCACATAACGGTTCACCATACGTGCATGCTATGGGAATCACAAACTTTAGAACAAGTATTTCTCAAATTCACAACTACTCAACTAGCATGACTCTAATATCACCATCTTCATATCTCAAAACAATCATAAAGAATCAAACTTCTCTTAGTATTCAATGCACTTATATGAAAGTTTTAATTATATCCATCTTGGATGCCTATCATATTAGGACTAATTTTATAGCCAAAGCAAACTACCATGCTATTCTAAAAGACTCTCAAAATAATATAAGTGAAGCATGAGAGATCAATAATTTCTATAAAATAAAACCACCAGCGTGCTCTAAAAGATATAAGTGAAGCGCTAGAGCAAAATTGTTTAGCTCAAAAGATATAAGTGAAGCACATAGAGTATTTTAATAAATTCCGATTAATGTGTGTCTCTCCCAAAAGGTGTGTACAGAAAGGATGATTGTGGTGAACTAAAAAGGAAAGACTCAAATCATACAATGCGCTCCAAGCAAAACACATATTATGTGGTGAATAAAAATATAGCTCCAAGTAAAGTTACCGATGGACGAAGACAAAAGAGGGGATGCCTTCCGGGGCATCCCCAAGCTTAGGCTTTTGGTTGTCCTTGGATTTTACCTTGGGGTGCCTTGGGCATCCCCAAGCTTAGGCTCTTGCTGCTCCTTGTTCCATAATCCATCAAATCTTTACCCAAAACTTGAAAACTTCACAACACAAAACTTAACAGAAAATTTCATGAGCTCCGTTAGCGAAAGAAAACAAACCACCACCTTAAGGTACTGCAATGAACTCATTCTTTATTTATATTTGTGTTAAACCTACTGTATTCCAACTTCTCTATGGTTCATAACCCCCGATACTAGCCATAGATTCATCAAAATAAGCAAACAACACACGAAAAACAGAATCTGTCAAAAACAGAACAGTCTGTAGTAATCTGTATAAAACGCATACTTATGGAACTACAAAAATTCTGAAATAAATTTATGGACATGAGGAATTTATCTATTAATCATCTGCAAAAACAATCAACTAAATAGCACTCTCCAGTAAAAAGTTGTAGCCAATCTCGTGGCGCTAAAGTTTCTGTTTTTTACAGCAAGATCAAAAAGACTTCACCCAAGTCTTCCCAAAGGTTCTACTTGGCACAAACACTAATTAAAACATGAAACACATCTAACTAGAGGCTAGATGAATTATTTAATACTAAACATAATCAAAAATCAATAAAAATAAAATAAAATTGGGTTGCCTCCCAACAAGCGCTATCGTTTAACGCCCCTAGCTAGGCATAAAGGCAAGGATAGATCTAGGTATTATCATCTTTGGCATGCAATCCATAAGTGGCTCTCATAATAGATTCATAAGTTAATTTTATTTTCTTTCTAGGAAAGTGTTCTATGCCTTTCCTTAACGGAAATTGGAATCTAATATTCCCTTCTTTCATATCAATAATTGCACCAATCGTTCTAAGGAAAGGTCTACCAAGAATAATAGGACATGAAGGATTGCAATCTATGTCAAGAACAATGAAATCTACGGGCACATAATTCCTATTTGCAACAATAAAACATCATTAATTCTTCCCATAGGTTTCTTAATGGTGGAATCCGCGAGGTGCAAGTTTAAAGAACAATCATCAAATTCACGGAAACCTAACATATCACACAAAGTTTTTGGGATCGTGGAAACACTAGCACCCAAATCACACAAAGCATAGCATTCATGATCTTTAATTTTAATTTTAATAGTAGGTTCCCATTCATCATAAATGTTTTCTAGGGATATAAACTTCCATTTCAAGCTTTTCTTCATAAGATTGCATTAAAGCATCAACGATATGTTTAGTTAAAGCCTTATTTTGACTATAAGCATGCGGAGAATTTAGCACGGATTGCAACAAGGAAATACAATCTATTAAAGAACAATTATCATAATTAAATTCCTTGAAATCCAAAATAGTGGGTTCATTGCTATGTAAAGTTTTGACCTCTTCAATCCCACTTTTACCAATTTTTGTATCAAGATCTAAAAACTCCGAATCATTGGGATGCCTTTTAACTAAAGTTGACTCATCTCCAGTCCCATTGTTATCAAGATTCATATTGCAAGAAAAGATTTAATAGGGGACACATCAATCACTTTTATATCTTCATCCTTATTATCGTGAAAACTAGAAGAACACGCTTTCATAAATCAATCTTTTTTTAGCACGCATCCTAGCGGTTCTTTCTTTGCACTCATCAATGAAATTCTAATAGCTTTGAGAGACTCATTGATATCATGCTTAGGTGGAATAGATCTAAGTTTCAAACAATCAACATCAAGAGAAATTATATCCACGTTCCTAGCCAACTCATCAATCTTAGGCAATTTTTCTTCAAGCAAAGCATTGAAATTCTTTTGAGAAATCATAAATTCTTTAACACTAGTCTCAAAATCAGAGGGTATCTTATTAAAATTTCCATAAGAGTTGTTGTAGGAATTACCATAATTATTAGAGGAATTACTAGGATACGGCCTAGGATTAAAGTTTCCTCTATAAGCGTTGTTACCAAAATTGTTCCTACCAACAAAATTCACATCCATAGATTCATTATTATTCTCAATCAAAGTAGAAAAAGGCATATCATTGGGATCAGAAGAAACACTCTTATTAGCAAACAATTTCATAAGTTCATCCATCTTTCCACTCAAAACATTAATCTCTTCAATTGCATGCGCCTTTTTACTAGTAGATCTTTCAATGTGCCATTGAGAATAATTAACCATAATATTATCTAGGAGTTTAGTAGCTTCTTCTAAAGTGATTTCCATAAAAGTGCCTCTCGCGGCCGAATCTAAAAGATTTCTAGAAGCAAAATTCAATCCGGCATAATTTTTTTGTATAATCATCCATAGATTCAAACCATGTATGGGGCAATTACGTATCATTAATTTCATTCTCTCCCAAGCTTGTGCAACATGTTCATGATCAAGTTGCTTAAATTTCATAATATTGTTTCTAAGAGAGATGATTTAGCGGGAGGAAAATACTTAGAGATAAAAGCATCTTTGCACTTATTCCATGAATCGATACTATTTTTAGGCAAAGACGAAAACCAAGTTTTAGCACGATCTCTAAGCGAAAAAGGAAATAGCTTCAATTTAACAATATCATTATCCACATCTTTCTTCTTTTGCATATCACACAAATCAACAAAGTTGTTTAGATGGGTAGCGACATCTTCACTAGGAAGGCCGGCGAATTGATCTTTCATGACAAGATTCAGCAAAGCAGCATTAATTTCACAAGATTCAACAATGGTAAGAGGAGCAATCGGAGTGCTAAGAAAATCATTGTTGTTGGTATTGGCAAAGTCACACAATTTAGTATTATCTTGAGCCATCGTGACAAGCAAGCAATCCAACACACAAACAAACAAGAAGCAAGCGAAAAAGAGGCGAACGAAAAGAGAGGGCGAATAAAACGGCAAGGGTGAAGTGGGGGAGAGGAAAACAAGAGGCAAATGGCAAATAATGTAATGCGAGGGATAAGAGTTTGTGATGGGTACTTGGTATGTCTTGACTTGTGCATAGACTCCCCGACAACGGCGCCAGAAATCCTTCTTGCTACCTCTTGAGCATGCGTTGGTTTTCCCTTGAAGAGGAAAGGGTGATGCAGCAAAGTAGCGTAAGTATTTCCCTCAGTTTTTGAGAACCAAGGTATCAATCCAGTAGGAGGCCACACGCAAGTCCCTCGTACCTACACAAATAAATAAGAACCTTGCAACCAACGCGATAAAGGGGTTGTCAATCCCTTCACGACCACTTGCAAAAGTGAGATCTGATAGAGATGAAAGATAATATTTTTGGTATTTTTATGATAAAGACTAAAAGTAAAGATTGCAAAGTAAACATAGATTGGAAACTTATATGATGGAAAATAGACCCGGGGGCCATAGGTTTCACTAGTGGCTTCTCTCAAGATAGCATAAGTATTAAGGTGGGTGAACAAATTACTGTCGAGCAATTGATAGAAAAGTGCATAATTATAAGAATATCTAGGCATGATCATGTATATAGGCATCACATCCGCGACAAGTAGATCGAAACGATTCTGCATCTACTACTATTACTCCACACATCGACCGCTATCCAGCATGCATCTAGAGTATTAAGTTCATAAGAACAGAGTAACGCATTAGGCAAGATGACATGATGTAGAGGGATAAACTCAAGCAATATGATATAAACCCCATCTTTTTATCCTCGATGGCAACAATACAATATGTGTCGTTTCCCCTTCTGTCACTGGGATCGAGCAACGCAAGATTGAACCCAAAGCTAAGCACTTCTCCCATTGCAAGAAAGATCAATCTAGTAGGCCAAACCAAACTGATAATTCAAAGAGACTTGCAAAGATAACACATCATACATAAAAGAATTAAGAGGAAATTCAAATATTGTTCATAGATAATCTTGATTATAAACCCACAATTCGTCGGATCTCGACAAACACACCGCAAAAAGAGTTACATCGAATAGATCTCCAAGAAGATCGAGGAGAACTTTCTATCGAGATCCAAAGAGAGAGAGAAGAAGCCATATAGCTAATAACTATGGACCCGAAGGTCAGTGATAAACTACTCACACATCATCGGAGAGGCTATGGTGTTGATGTAGAAGCCCTCCGTGATCGATCCCCCCTCCGGCGGAGCACCGGAAAAGGCCCCAAGGTGGGATCTCACGGGTACAGAAGGTTGCGGCGGTGGAAATAGGGTTTCGTGGTGCTCCTGGTTGGTTTCCGGGTATATGGGTATATATAGGAGGAAGAAGTAGGTCGGTGGAGCTGTGAGGGGCCCACGAGGGTGGGGGTGCGCCCAAGGGGCAGGCGCGCCTCCCTGCCTCGTGGCCTCCTCGTTGATTTCTTGACGTCTACTCCAAGTCCTCTAGATCACGTTTGTTC
Organism: Triticum aestivum; assembly: GCF_018294505.1. NCBI lineage: Eukaryota > Viridiplantae > Streptophyta > Magnoliopsida > Poales > Poaceae > Triticum > Triticum aestivum. The sequence goes on from NC_057796.1 coordinate 67,026,145, forward strand.
CAAAAATAACTCTCCCGAAGGTTTCATTCCGTTTGGACTCTGTTTGATATTCCTTTTCTGCGACTGAAATAGGCAAAAAACAGCAATTTGCACTGGGCCTTGGGTTAGTAGGTTAGTCCCAAAAATAATATAAAAGTGCTTAGTAAAGCCCATTAAACATCCAAAACAGATAATATAATAGCATGGAATAATCAAAAATTATAGATACGTTGGAGATGTATCATCCGTCCTTGGCATGACCGGTGTGCAGAGCTCTAGGTTGAGAACTACTCGAAACAAGGGAGCAGCAACCAAGGCCGTAGAAAAAAAGGGCTCGCCGCCTTGCAGAGACCTCGAAAGATCTCTCACGGGCAGGCGAGGGCTCCCAGGAGTGCCTTAGCCGCAGAGGCGTGTGCTCCCAGGAGTGCCCTAGCCGCGGAGGCGAGGGCTCCTAGGAGCGCCCTAGCCGTGGAGGCGAACATGTCGAGCTGGCGGCGCTGCAGTCGTTATCCCTCAACGACATGCCCGATCAGCTCAATAAGCAGGAGGATTTCATTGACGGCTTGGTGGAGCTGCTGAAGGAGAGCCTCGACGACATGCCCGCTGAGCTCAATGAGCAGGGGGAGTTGACCGCCGGCTTGGTGATGCTGCTGAAGAAGAGCATTGCCTCGGATAAGAAGGCGGCCGATGAAATCCTGCAACTTCAGGAGGACAAGGCGAAGCTCTGCCTCGAGCTCGACCTGCTGAAGGAGGAGAACGCTGGCTGGAAGAAGTTGCATGAGAAGAGTAGTTCATCGATGAAGATGCCGCAGGACCTCGTCATGGAACAGAAGGAGGAGTTGGTGAAGCTCCGCATCGAGCACCCGACTACTGTCAAGGTACGTAATGCGGCCGTGGAACAGATGATGAAGGCTCGTGTCGAGAAATCCCGCATCATGGACAGAATGAAGAAGATGGCGGAGGAGATGCGCAAGGAGATGGAGGGCGTGGAGGCGATGAAGAAGCAGTTACGACTCCACGGCCAGCAACCCTTCATGTAGTAGAGAGCAGCGCCCCAGACTTGTGTGTGCGTCTTCCTTCTTTTTTGGGGTGATAATCTTCCTTCTACTTTTGCTCCTGTGTTTCTTCTTTTGCTTCGGGTGTTTCGCCGCACATGTCATGTTCTCTGTGAGGCATGAATAGAACAATGCTAACGATGAGCGGCGCCATGGGATCGATGACTGGCAAATTAGATCATTTTTTATCGCCATATGGCATTGGCTGCCGTGTTTCGTGCTCCTTCGTCGTACTAGTACTCCAGTGGAAAACTTGAGTATACCGCACGGTTCTTTGCTCCTCCTTCATCGGCAACATTTATATGAGCAGTCAAATCACAAGGCCCCGCCTTCCAGCAACGATGAGCCATCAAATCACAAGGCCCTCGCCTCTCGTGAAACCGACCAAGCGAGACTGCCCCGCCCTTTAGCCTTTTAAAAAATGTATACTTTTGTACAGTAGTAGTATCGATGGATTGCGCCATGGAGCAAAACTAACAAGATGAAATTAAAGAAAAAAGGCGGTACATATAGAGAGCGCTCGTCGCCAAATTATGCATATAGTACTATTAAAAAGCTAGTACGTGCTTAAATGGGGTGCTAAATTCTATTAAAGAAATTAGCATACCTATTTAATTCTTGGGTTCTTATTATTTATGCCACTACTTGTGTATCACTACTCAGTTTTTCCATTAGAAGTTACAACTACTCAAAAATGCCATCCATCCCTGAGATGCTTGCTCAAAATGCAATTAGATATCTTAAAAATGCCATCGTTCCGTTAGATGTTTGCTCAAAAAATGCCATTAGATATTGTTATTTTCACGTCAAACCCGTTGACCATGTTATATGACAAAAATAAGATGATTCTCTCTATCTCACAATGATAAGTGTGGCCCCGCTTGTCAGGAGTAACCAAACGAATAATTTTACAGGAAAATACGAACGTTGTTGGGATCAAGTAGGCCCCACACTTTTAGTACTGTAGTGAAATAGAGGGAGAGCTGGCATGTTGGTCCATAGGTATTTATGTCATTATAACATGGCAAAAGAGATTTGAGTCACAATAATGGTGTCCAGCACAACACACCCCTCAAATAAAACTAAGCACCCTGAAATTATTTGACAACTAAACTGCTGGCTATATGATGTTGGCCATATATATTGTATGTATATCATGCGAAGAAACGAGTGACTGAAGAGTTAAAGTAACGAGAAGGAACATAACATAGTTCTGCTGGGGGCTCAGCACAACACACTCCTCAAATAAAACTAAGCACCCCTGAAATTAAACTAAGCAACTAATCTGGTAGACACTGAATTAGAACCATCATGAGCAACAACACTGCCACCTTACTCGGACTCCTCGTCCACGTGCTCGACTTCGTCCTTGTCCCTCTTCCTCTTGGCCGATACTTCTTTGCTTGAACAGCACACTTCGCTCTTGCTCTTCATCCAACCCTTGTAGATATTGAAACAAAGGTAGGAATCCATTGCAGCGTACTGGATGTGGTCTATATCTAGTACATTCCACTGCCATGCATGACGATGAAACTTGGGCGGAGGTTTCTTTAGTTTGCCGTACGAAGGATGAACCATGGCTCCTACCAGGGTCAGCATTGAAGGCTGATCACGGGAGGGCACCAGCCCATTCTTCTGGAGGTCGAAGGGCTCGCCTACAATGAGGCCTATCCGACCCAGGACTCTTCTGTCGGTCATAAAGTCTACAATAACGAATTTGACTAGGCTGCCCGCGAGGAACTTCTTAAATTCCTCGCACTCAACATTGGCATGGCATATGTGGTAGACCAAGCACAAATTATGCACGCAAACCTGGATCACGACGGGCTTCATGTTCTCTTCCTCCTTTAGATTCTTCTCTTTGTCCAGGGCTGTGGTGTACTCAATATATAGCCCAGCGACCCACTCATCATTTGAGTTTTCGAACGTGCGTCCGAAGCGAGCAAGGCATCCTTTCACTGTCGTGGAAGAACGGGTGTAGATGACGTCGAACTCATCGCTGATGATGGTTCTAACCTTGTACTCACCGCCGATCATGGAGATTTGGGACGCCATGGATTTGGGAGGAGGGTTAGGATTAGTGGAACTGCCGTAATGTGAAAGGACGGGACGACTAGGAATGAACTGCCGTAATGTTAAAGGACGTCCGAGGACGAGTAGGAGCGAACTGCTAGCGGTTTTTTGATTGTAAAAATGCTGAGTGGTGCATGCGAACGGCAGGGTAGTGGCTTGCCTGGTGGATAAATTGATTCATGCACAGTACTATGGGGGCCCAATTAGATGTCATGTCTACTCGATGCCCAATTAAATGGCTTTCGATGTCATGTCAAGCGCCGGGAAAATTACAGGTGATACGACACTTTCCATTCTCCCATGATACGGGCTTCTAAGAGCCCTTGGATCTGAGATCGAACGGTTGCATGGCGTGATTCTAGACCTATGGGTGAATATCCTATCCTGGAGGGTTATTCTGCAAATTTTCAGCAACTTAGCATCCGACCGTTCGATCTCAGATCCAAGGGCTGCCAGCAGCCCGTATCATGGTCGCGCCTACCACGACCGTCGCCTCGCTCGCGCGGTCGCGCCCTTGGAGATTTAACACGGTGCGTTAGGCTATCTGATGTTGGCATGTCATACATAGTCATCACTTAGTCACTCATACAACAAGGTTAGCTATAAGGTTGGCTATAAGAGTATTTTTTTTACTTATCTCTATCTTTTTCTTCGTACTCTCTCCGTCTAGGTGTATAAATCACCTTACGAAAAACAAATAATCCCAAAACACTTAGGCGCGGTGCGTTAACCCTCACCTCGTTTCTTGTTTCTTGACATATCAACCAATAAGAGATGTGGGACATGCATGTTTTCAATGACTCGAGACTATCAAATATGACATGCAGTGGTTAGTTCATGCATGCAATGCTATTAATTAGCAAATAAACATTAAGTTCTCTCGTTTTCCCCTCCTTGGTCATGGTGCACAACCTAAGATGATTTATTCACCTAAACGCAGGGAGTAGTATTTATTGCATTTGCCAAGGAGTGACCTCTTCCAATGAAATGGTGCTTAGATGAGGTGCTAAGGGCATTAAATGGCTTAGAAACTCAAGTCCCCAATGCATAGGTGCTTAGTTTTTTGTTGCTAAGCTTGCTTCATTTAATTAGCTATAGACTCAAAATTGTCTTTTCACCTAGGTACACACGCTTAGCACCGTTTCTTTCTAGGGTCACCAAACTAGTCTCTCTGTGCTTAATTAACTTGCCACATCAGACTTTATGCCTATGTGGCAGGCTTAGCACCTGTACTAGCAAGTACTCCCTCCGTCCCAAAATTCTTGTCTTAGATTTGTCTAAATACGGATGTATCAAGTCACATTTTAGTATTAGATACATTCGTATCTAGACTAATCAAGACAAGAATTTTGGGATGGAGGGAGTACAATAGTGGGCTATAAGCTCGCTTACATGGCATTTTTGCATATGTGGAGGAGAGAGGCAAGGAAAAAGTGGAGGAGTGGGCTCTCATGCAAGAGCCAGCCTCTACATGGTGGAGCATTGGGAGAGGCACCTGTATACCATGGACGTGGTCAGGAATCGGGAGACTCATGCCGGTCATAGCGCCGTAGTTAAAATGATAATGGCAAGTCAAATCATGGGGCCCCACATGTCCAGTAGTAACTCGCTGTCAAATCACACGGCCCTACGTTTGTAGCAGCCTACTCCCTCATCTTCCCGCATCTCTGTAGAACCGACTAGGCGGAACTGCCCCGCCTACCGCACGGGAAAAGCCCCGCCCTCGACTTTTAAATAGTAGTATAGTATAATTTTGTATCCATGGATTGCGCCATGGAGCAAAGCCTCAAGAAAACGGCAGTACACATGTACGAAGTATACATCACACTGTCGCGTTCGCGTTGCACCCCAGACGGTCGGTCGGTTGGTCTGGCACGCCGCTCTCCGAATGGAACGTGCGTCATATTGCTTTTGCGCACACATGTGGGACCGCAATTGAGAACCGACCATAGGCACACTCCCCGGCCCCGCAAGTCGGGTGAGTTCATAGAAGAGAGGGACGAGCGCTAGTACTAGAGCAGTGTTGTACAGCCGTCGGTGCCTGGACGATCCTTGCATGACATGGATGATCAGTTCGTCCATGCATGTGACCAGACTCCAGCAGACACGGTTGGATTGGCTATCGTCTACATATCGTGCAGGCTGTGTTGTACAGGGCTGTAGTGCTGATGAGAAATCTAAAAAAGTTTCTTGTCATCTCGCAATATTCGGTGTCATGTGCTCCGGATCACTGCGAGGGTTAAACAGCGACAACTGAGTTCCTCCAAGGCGCTGGTCATTGGGGGCACATGCACAAAGACTACTCGGCCGCCATCTAGGTCAAGCCGGCTATGTTAATTAGGACAACTATCGATGAACCCCTTTTCTACGAGTTTATCTTTAATTTGAGCTTTGATCCTCGTCTAGTTTGTCCGTCGGGATTCATGTTGTCTCCTTCGGGCAGTGAGGTTATGGTTTCTTGTCATGTGGCATTTTTTGTGTTATATGTTATAATCCGGTGCTTCAGATCAAAATGACGACAACTGCGCCTCCGGGGCATGTGCATGAAGACTTCTCGACAGTCATTGACAAGGTCATGCCGGCTCCGGTAGACAAAAGAAAACTACTCCACTATATAGGCAGGAGCCTCTGCGCTTGCTTGCTAGTGTTGCTATCTTCATATTGTCTCGTCCTCTCCAGATCTAAACACGATAGCGGTGGCCACACTCTCTCTCTGCTCACCGCTGGTCACAGATCCAGCCGGATCCTCTCCACCGGGGAAGGTGAGAAGGTGCAACGTTCACGCAGTTGTCCTCGGCAACGGCTCTTACCCACTGCCAGCGCGTCCCGATCAGCGTGCCTTGCCGTTCTCTCCCACGCACCGCCGGCTAGGGAGGGCCTCCGACCCCTTCTTCCTCGCTGCCGTAGTGTGGGCAGATCCGATTTCCCGCCGCCCACCTAGCGACATGCCGACGACCCTCAGGTATCACTTCCTTCGAAACCGGCCTTGCTCTACTTCCCGAGCTCCTGATGTCGCTGCATTTGTATCTTTTACTATTTCTCAGGCCCCCTCGTAGATAGGATCGATCGGCTGTTCGAAAGCCACCTAAATTTTTACTGTTAACAGGTAAAACTAGTTCATGCACTCGAATCTAGTACTACTTTGTTCAAACAAGGAAGAAAGGGGGTGGGGGTGGGGGAAGATTTGTTACCTGGATCTAGGACTTGGCTGAAAGAGGAAATAATGGGGGCGAAAAGTAGCAGAGACTGGCTATCCAACTGGTCTCTTGGTCTAATAGGGAAATAAAGGGAAACACAGTACAAACTCAATATAAACCCAATCTATTGGTTGAAAAAGGAAAGAAAGTGGGGACTGGGGGACAAGTCAACAGAGTATGTCCAGCACTAGATTTGCTAGCCTCGCACGGTATAAGGTGGCTATACCGAACAAAAATGGGACCAACCCAGATATCTTGTTCTGATGTTTGTTGCCCCGAGCCACTCTTATGTAATGCCGCAGGTAAAATGTAGTAGTCACACTGTTAAAAGTAAGGACATGTTAAACCAATGTTGTTTTCAATGTAATGCCTCCAGTAATATGAATCAATGGCACTTTTTTTCATGTCCTACTAAATTTCCCAATAAGATAAGTTGCTTCCTTTCGTTAGAAATGCAACTGTCCTGGTCCGCCTACTCTCCCGTGCCCAAATACCAACTCTGTAGCAGCTGTTAATGTAATGTTGCTGGTAAAATGAAGCAATGGCACCATTAAAGTAATGTCGTATTTAATGGTTGTCATAGTTAATCCTAATGCCCACACTAATATCTAGCAATGCTGTTGTTTTAGAAATTGCTACTGTCCTTGTAGGATTGCCATTCAGATAAGGAACATGCTTATTTTCATTTGATGTATGTTTCATCACTTGTTAGTCAGCCTCCTTTCCACCTTTTTTGTGCAAACAGAGATATACATTTCACGCTTGATCTTAGTTGAACTACACAAATGATATCCAAATTATAGTTGAACATTCCACGAGTTTCACAACCAACCTTGATGTTGCTCAATTTTATTGCAACTAATGAAGAAGAAGCTCTGTGGGTTTCATTTTCTGATTGAAATGGAACCGGGGCTGGAGCCCTTTTCTTAAAAAAATGAAGAAGAAGCTGCTAGCTCATGGGACATAGCTTCATTTTAGGTGAACTGCACCAAAAGGTCCCATGAATTGAATCATCCATGTTTGTGACTGGTGTCATCCCTTCTACGATGGCGTTGACTGCAGATATGGTTCCCATCACGAGGTATGTTCCGTTTTGGGCTGACTGTTTGCCAAAGATCCTGCATGTTGAGTTTGCTCTTGTGCTACTATTTTGGCACTGCCATGATAAAGCAGTAATGTTATTATTTTGCACCTTAATCTAGTGGCACTATTAATTTGAGGCAATGTTTTGGCACCGCTAGTGCCACTGATTTTTTATATATATCGAAAGAGGGGGTTTCCTCCGATTTCATTAAAGAAACCCAACCATAGAGTACCATTATCCGACAACATCTCAGCGTAAACGGGCAGTTATGCAAGTACTACTAGAACAGACTGAGTACTAGCAGGAGACAAGTTCGCCACATAAGCTAGGCAGGTAGGGGGACGCAACACCAGCTCGACCAAGTTTGGATTACAACCCAAATGCCACCACAGAAACATCAGGGAGAAAGATAGGGATTGAAAGAGCCAGCTTCAGCATCCCAGTCTAAGCACCCCCGGCCTCCATCCTTGCGACGCATGGTACACCTCATTTTCCACCTGCTCGTCCCTAGTGCCACTGATAAAATGAAGTAATAATACAGTTAAAATAGAGCAAGTATCCTCTCTATCATTTCATTTCCAATGTAGATAAATAAAGTGCTTCTCTTTGTTAGTATATGTTTCATCAACTAGCCCCATTGTTAATGTTTAAGCGTTTCTGCAAACTGGGGTGCTTAATTTTAGTTGATCTGCACAAAAATAGAGATTGGAATGTCTCAAGGCCCCTCCTTGTACTACCGTTGTACAATGATGTTCATCACTGGCAGAAGGTGTATCGGGGAGACTTGGGTCGATTTCCACTATGAGGCCTACCGTATGAGGCGTCGCAGGGCCCATCTCGCCCTCGCAGCATGGCATACTATGATACTATCGCAATATTTTCTTCTATTTATTAATGTATGTTTCATCAACTAGTGCCACTATAATGTAATCATGCTTTTTCATTATCTGTGCAAACAGGGTTATTCAGCTGCATTTTGGTGGAACTGCACAAATGTACGGATGGAACCGGCATATATGCAGAGTGCGAGGTGTGCCAAGTAAAAATTACCGACACCAACCATGCTCCATGCACGCATTGGCATCCACGACCACCAGTGGGATGTGTGGCGCTCTCTGTGGACGGATCTTTCTCGGCAGCAAATCCTCTAACCAAATACTAGTAGCTTATATTGGCAGTTTTCTAGGGAGTACTCTTTTATGACAGAAGCACCAATCTATTTTTCTTTATTTGTACACAGTGTCACAACTTTGACCCAAAGGTCCAGAGCTATTTTAGGGTGATTGGCGTAGTACTCGGAGACTGATTGTAAGCATGAGCAGATGGAAGATTAGGTTAGTGCGAAGCTTACCTTAAACCCTACCGCCGCCGTTGAAACGAGGCGAGCGTCGAGGGAACCGTGGAGAACGGCGGGGAAGTGACATCACGCCATCTGGCCTCCTTTCGCGGGGGAGAACGAATACTCATGTGGCTCCGGCTGGCTCTGCACCCTCACGAACGGCACACCGTACTCGATCGATTCGTTATCCTCTGGATGCTCGACCTTTGACCTGTACGCCCACCACCTCCACCTGACTTTCGCCTCGGGCGAATCTGTCTGCTCCATCGCCCAGAGGAGATACTCGATGAACTCGAAGGTCTGCGGCGTGACTGCCGCCGAGGAGTACATCGCCGCCCTCATCGCCGCCGTCTCGCTCTTTCGCATACATTGCCACATGGTCCTCACCGTCCTCGAAATATCCCACTCATTGCCAAACCAAGTAAGGACCTCCTTCAACCTGGCTAACTTTGCCAGGTCACCGCCGGCGATCTGCTTGATTCGCTGCTGCATCCTCTCCATAGATGTCCTTCTGAGAGGTCCGGTGCTAGCTTTGGAACATGGGAGGAGAGACGGTGGTCTTGCAATGGAAAGAGGGAGAGGAGTGTGCGGCAGCGATTTAGGATTGGACGAGAGGGCCGGCGTGGTGTGACTGGATCAAAATCAAAATCAATTTACCCTTCAATTAAGAAAGCGACCCCACATTAACTAGTCTCCCTTTTATTTTGGGTCATAATTGACCATGATTTTCACAAATAAAATATATGTTATACATTGCAAAAATAATATAATTTGAAAGTACATTCAGATACAAACCAAACGATACAATTTTTGGTGACATGCATTCACATTTTGCTTGTCAAATACAGTACATGGTCAAACTTTGACCCAAAATACGCAAAACAAAAAAATACTTCCAAGACCAGCGCCGCTCCTCTCCTCTTAAACCACCGCCACTCCTCTCATGTTCCAATCTAAATCCAACGCCACTCCTCTCCTCTTCCATTTCAAAACCACCGCCCCTCCTCTCCTGTTCCAATCCAAAACCAGCGTCGCTCCTCTCCCGTTCTAATCCAAAACCAGCGCCGCTCCTCTCCTCTTCCATTCAAAAACCACCGCCGGCGAGTGAAGGTGCTGTGGAGAAGTAGATCGATGGAGGAGTACAACCGATACGTGAGGATCGCAGACGGCGACCCTGTGAAGCTAGCTCGGATGTTGGAGATACAGTCTTGGTTTGATAACAAGGACCAACTAGCAGCGACGGTGACATCCATGGCCAAATATCTGCAATAGAGCGAAAAGGCGGCGATACTCCCGAAGGGAGTCGCGCCGGAGTACATAGAGTTGCTCCTCTAGGCCATGGAGCAAACAGATTCACCGAATCCGATCGTGAGGCACGGTGGTGGGAGTATCGATCCCAGATGGAGCATCCACAGAGATTGAAGGATCGAGCATCCACATGGTGCCGTTCGTGAGGGTGCTGTGCCAGAGCGAGCCGGTGGAGTGTTCGTAAACCGAACCCAACTGCAAGAGGAGAAAAGCAATTGGCCCGACGACGCTTCCCCACCATCCTCTCCCTCGCCGTTGGGGTGGTTGTCTGCCGCCGAGGAATAGGAGGGGACTGCCCCCCCCAGCCCAATAGTCGGGCATGTTGTGAATTGTCAGGAGGAGCTTAGGGTTGTCAGTATTTGCAGGTTGTGCATTGTGTTTTGTGTTGTGTATTTTGAGAGTACTTTCAGATATGAATGTCTTTTGAATTTCAGATTTGCAGTATTGAGCATATGAAGTATTTTATGAATTCTAGAGATCTATTTTAGCACTTAAAAATGTAGTTTCATAGGAGTACAAAAGTGCAGACAATGTGATTCTCAGAGAAGAAACTGCAAGTTCAGTTTCAGATAAGAAACTGCAACTTTCAGAGGCAGCGCATTTATATTAACACGGCCTTTTCATACAAGGATAACATCATGTTGGAAGTTTTATTCATGGTCGAAAATGGAACTACCAGCCAGTTAACATCATGCTGATAAACATCCATGCATAGCACATCTTCATATGATGCACAGTCAAAAAGATATGCTATTTTCAAAATGCTCACACAATGTCGAGTGTGCGAAAAACAGAGAAAACGAGGGACGAAGTTTTGGCATGTGTTGGACGTGGTGTACGTAGATGCCAATGGGGACCCACATGTCAATAATGGCAGAGGCAAAAAATTGGAGATATTTTCCCTACATCGGGTGGAATCGAACCCGGGCGGAATAGCGGTCGGGTAGTGTCACTTGGCCACTGGGCTAGTTCAGTAGTTACGGTACAAATAAGGCACTGCCTCCGGTGGTTCGATCTCATCCTGCACCTTTGTGCGCTCGCCGTGGCGCCGCTGTTTGCCGTTGTGAACATGCTGAACAAACGAGAGGAATCTGGAGAGGAATTTACATGGAGAGGCGGACAGTCGGGACCCACCAGGTCTATGGCCGTACGCAAGCAAGTGCCTCATTGAAAAAAATACTTCCTCCTAATGCTATACTGACGTTGGGGCCCACGGGTTTGTCAACATAGTTACATTTTTTAGGTGCTTCAACGTAGTTACTAAAGGAGATAAATTTACAACGAAGCTGGGGATCTTGCATGTATCAATTATTATCACTGGGGCAGCCAGTATCAGCTGGGTTGTGGGCTGCCCCGTCTAGGTTTTCTTTTTTAACATGCGCAGCCCACGACATGCCGGTTTGTATTTTCTTGAGGGTCGTCATGTATCGACCGACCTATGGACCTCCCATCCGAGGTTTTATTTTTCCTGAAACATCGGCAACCCAACTTACGTATTCTTTTGAAGAAAACGCAGAAGTCTGTTCTATTTTTCTATATAAGAATAGGAACGCCTGGTCCAACTTATGTTTCCCTTCTAACTATATTATATATATTTAAGTTATTTTATATGTTATTATATATTATTGTTATTGTCATCATATATTTAACAGATGCTTACATATATAAGAAAACAATATCCCACATCTTATTAACTTATAAAAATAATTTCTTAACCATAAAATCCTGGATTTTTTTTTACATTAAGGCAACGAAAATTCTGGTGATTGTGTACAAAAGCTTGGTAAGATTTAAGGAACAATGTAATAATAAATCACTTATTATTTAAATATATTTGTAACAAAATGCTCAACCCCTGTTTATTTTTTGATAACATTGTTGTGCCCAACCCAACATTATAGGCGCGCATGTGTCGTTGTAGAGGCGCGCACGTAGCATGTCACGCAGTCCCGTTAATATCGTGTACACGTACGTATAGCCAGGGTGCAAGAAAGTAAATACAGCCACACACGTACATACGGGCGGGGTCTCGAACACCGACTCGTGCATACGTACGGCCAGGGCTCGTGTACATGGCTGGGCCGGAACGGAGAAACTGCGTCGTCGTGTTCATTGGGAGCCAACCGGCTTGGACAGAACAACTGATCGAAACGAGGCCTGGCGTATCGCAGAACGGAGGAAACGGCCTTGTGTTCGACCAGCCACGGTCGAAACGGAATCCTGTTCATCGGGAGGGGTCTGGCATACCGCAAAACGGAGGAAACAGATTTCTCTTGGACCTCCTATGGTCGAAACGGGGTCCTGTTGATCGGGAGGGGTGTGGCGTACCGCAAAATGGAGGAAACGGACTTGTGTTGGAGTGCTACGGTCGAAACGGGGGTCCTATTCATCGGGAGGGGTGTGGCGTACCGCAAAATAGGACTCCACGGGCTACTGTTCATCTCCACTGTCGACTGCCTCCATGGGCTACTGTTCATCCACCGTCGACCGCCTACAGCCTCCACCTGCGACTGTTCATCCACAACGTCTCCCCTCCTGCCTCCACCAGCCATTGTTCATCCACGGGCTCCTGTTCATCCAGCCTCCACCGCTCCTCCACTGGCTACTCTTCAACCAGCCCTCTCCACGGGGTCCGGTTCAACCACCCCTCCATGGGATACTGTTCATCCAGCCCTCCACGGCTACTGTTCAACCAGCCCTCCACGGGGTCCTGTTCATCCAGCCCTCCACGGGGTCCTGTTCATCCACCCCCAACCGGCTCGAACGGGGTCCTG
>NC_057796.1:67039280-67054327 GCF_018294505.1 Triticum aestivum
CCAACAACGCTCACTGTTCATCAAGAGGCAGCATCGATCAGCTTCAGTTAGCAGCAGTAGCGAAGGAATCACTCGGGTTCAGTTAACAACAAGGGATCGATCAGGGTTCAGTAACGTAGCTAGTGCAATCGCTCGGGTTCAGTTAGAGCCCAACACCTCGCTCAGGTTCAGTTAGAGCGCAACGTCTCGCACACACGCGCGTACGTGTACGAGAGAAACACGCAAACTTCCATGCATCGCTCGGCCCCGACCACCCACCGTAACCGGGAACTCCCTGATATTTTGCTCGCCCTCACTTCTACCACGGTTTTTTCCGTCATGGACGGCCCAAAGAATGTCATGCAGCTGTGTCTCCGGCTCACCCAGGACGAAAAGCCCATTTTCTATCATGATTTTTTGTCATAGAAGTAGGAGCCTACCACATCTATGATGATACCGGGTTTTTTCACAATTATCATCATAGAAGTGTCATAAGCATGACATAATTTTTTTTTTGTTTGGCCCAAAATGTCACGGATGTGTCTTTTTTTGTAGTTCTTGAGAGGATCATTGAGACAAAATTTCATGACCTAGATGTGAAGGTCACTGAGATACAGACCATTGTGGAGAAGCTCCAAGAGGATGCTGAGGACAGGGAGGACAGACCAACTACAAATACTTTCCAGAGAGTGCCAAGGGCACAAAGGTCATCGGCAGTGCCAGTTGTCAGAGACTACAGGACTACTACTTCAGCACCTGGAGCAACTGTCACGGTTGTACCTCCAGTGTCAACCCCTCCAGCTCCAGAGACTTCTGCCGAAGCTTTTGCAGATGCCCTCCTCTCCACGCCATCTACGCACACCAGAGTGACAAGCTGGAAGACCCCTTCAGGAGCTCCCAGAGATCGTGCCTAGAGTGTCGTATAGTACTATATGTTTCCAAACTTTTTGGTAACTTGTTGCCAAAGGGGAAGAAAGTGTATAGATCTTAGGCTTTGAGAGAGAGAGAGTGTGTGTGTGTGTGTGTCTTGCTCCTATTTGGTTTTATTTGCTTCTCTTGCTACTTTGATTGTTTGGTTGTTTGATTCCTATGCTACTATTTGTGTTATGCTCCTGAGATACTTATGTGATCATGTGTTTGATCATACTATGCTTAATGTGTGGTTGCTTTCTAATATCCATGAATTTGTGTATGATCAATCATTTGTACCCTTGGTGATGAGTGCATGTTATTTAACTCTTATCATTTTGAGCGCTCCACCAAGATGTATGTGACATGGAAGAGTGACCCGTGATCCTAATCGATTGTGCATTTGCATTCAAACGCAAATTTTAAATAATGCACAAATTTAGGGAGGAGCTCTTGCTTATCACATACTTCTCAAAGCGACGATGTATTTCATTCATATTATCATTTGTTGAAGCTTTGATCTATATGTTGTCGTCAATTACCAAAAAGGGGGAGATTGAAAGTGCAACTAATCCTCGGGTGGCTTTGGTAATTCATAACAACATATAGCTCATTGAACTAATATCCATTTAAGTTAAATATTTCAGAAAGTTCAATGATTTTCATGGCATGGATTAGAGATGTGGACCCCTCAAAATGCTAAGGAAACATATTGGCAAAAGGTCAAGACTCTTCATTTCTATTTTAATGATCCAAGATCACATTGAGTCCATAGGAAAGCCAATACTATTAAAAGGGGATGAGGTGTTGCTTAATGGTCTACTTGCTCAAAGTGCTTAGTGATATTGCTCCAAAATCCTCAGCCACTTTCTCTTCCAAATATGTCCAAAACTCAAAGTCAAACTCAGGCCCACCAAAATGATTCATCTGGCGCCACCGAGTTCAGTTGACATAGCCACTGCCAGAAACCCTAGTACGGTAGACCAAAATGATTCGGTGGAGCCCTCCGTGGACTCGTGCAACCGTTACCCTTCGTGGGTTGAAGTCTCCATGAACGTGGATGTACGGTAGCACCACCTATCGGAACCACACCAAAAATCTCCGTGTCTACATTGCGTTTGCCTTCTCCAAACCCTTCCCTTTACCTTCATATGCAATATTTTACTTTCCACTGCTACACTCTTAGAATTTCATGTGTAGGTTGATTGCTTGACTTGTACTAGTTGCTAAAATCTACCAACACTTAAAATTGGGAAAAAGTTAGATTTTTATTTGGTCAAGTAGTCTAATCACCCCCCTCTAGACCTACTTTCGATCCTACAATATTCTTAGGTCCCTCTCGGCATGAAGGCATCCATCATAGTCTGCCTAACGCGGAAGGAATTGCACACGAGATGGCGGAACATAAAAACGAGAAAAACAAACAAAACCAGTAACAAGGAGACTGGCATAGTGACAATGTGTTTGCCTCACGGGGATGCCGATATATCTCACCTTGGGTTTTCCTGTTTTCCTGTGACAACTCTAACAAGACTTTAAAAAACCATTTTGAAAAGGTAAAACAAAATCCATGAAAATCAGCATGACATACATAAAAGGGAAATTTTCCGTGTGGTGAGCCATGAAAAATGGCAAGGCATAAATAGAATAACGGTAAATGGATTTTTGGTCGTAACTATATTATTCCCATTTACTAAAAAATTGCTATTTTGTAACGAAAATGACATTTTCCCTAAAAGGTTGCCATTATAGCAGAACAAAATATTTTACAATTTGCAGTTATTTTTTTATAATGGCAAGTTTTACAACATTATTTTTGTTAAAGAAAGCATGCCAACAAATATTCCAACAATAACTTTGATAATGCTCACATGTTGCCGTGGCGAAAAGTTATGTTAGGAACTTCCCATGGCAGAAAAATGTCACACGAAAAAACAAACAATACAAAACAAAATTATGAACAGAAATTGCCATGGCATGTGCATATTAGAAAATTGCCATAGTATTTTAATAAAAGTGCCATCTTTATGAGAAAATTTTCATGTATGTAAAATAATACAAAAAAACGAACAAAAAAAACGCCATGGCAGATGCATACTAAAAATTGCCATGATAGTTTAATTGAAATTGTCATCTTTTATATAAGAAAGTTGTCATGTATGCGAGAAACTAAAATTATGACAAAAACTGCCATGGAAAATGCATAGTAAAACATTTTTGTGGTAGTTTTAATTAAATTGACATGTTCTCTGTGAGAAATTTGTCATGTATGTACATATTTTTTCTTACTCATATGGCAACAAAATTGTTCTGTTGGTGGAGCCGATGGCAGAGATTGCCATGATCTCTAGAAAATAAGTTTGCCATGTAAGAGCATCTATAGCCACAGGTTGAGCTAGGCCCGAGCGGATTCCTCGAGCATCAGTGGCAAATGTTTCATGGCCATGTTGTCATTGCCACCACTGATCTGGACCGCCACTCGGTACATGGCCGGCCCACCAGCACCGTGTACGTGGGCCGGCCCACCAGCATCATATAGAAAAAACCTACTTTTGGGAATCATCTTTTTCTCAAATGCGACCGTTTACATGGGCCGGCCCACCAGCGCCGACACGTGGGCGCTAGGGAGCTACCTGGTGTCTGAAGTGCCGAATAGGAGCTCCATTGGCAATCAACCACAATGAGTGACGAATAGGGTCTTCCCTTCGGGTGCCTCGCTTCTCTACTGTTGGATCGACCCAATAGTGTTCTCATTCGTTCATATCAGCATTGGGGATTGTTGGGGTGTGCAGGCATGACAAGTTATAAATCCAGGTTGAATGGTTCGAGTTGTAAGCAGTATAAGTGTAGACAGCTTGGCGGTGCATGCTAGCCGCTATGGGAGTGCGGTTGGTCCATATGGGTTCAAATCATTTTGTGTCAAATGGTTTGGTTGTGAAGTAGGACTTGGAGTGGGCGGGTTGGCCTCTAGGATTACTAGTACTAACTACCTAGGCATTATTTATTTAGTTCATTTTGTACCTTCTGTTTCTGCTACAAGTAACAAGTGTGCTTCCTTTGCTGTCAAGGTTAATTTGGAGGTGATTTGTTCTGTTGTTAACTCATCGACTATTGAGTTTCAAGAACACATAATTTCGTTTACTTTAAATGGAGTGGACAACTAGAATGCTACTTTTTTGTCTTACTAGAAGTTTTTTTTACACATGCAACCAGTATTTGTCATGGCAGTGCTGTTAGTTTACTCGTTTTGATTTCTGGCTTGCACAGACGTTGGTGATAATGTAAAAGCATAACCTTTTAGTCGTATTGTAACTGAGTTTTGGTGGATGGATGCTTTCGTTTGATTTTGGTATCTCAAGGTTGTGTGTGATCTGAAACTAGTTGTTTCATCGAAATTTCTATGCATAGGCTTGTGTCTATTTTCAGTTTTAGTCTTGGGAATATGGTTTTTGGAACATGTTTCTTGAACTACAAACCCTCAATTTACAACTAGATTATGGTACTGCGTGCCCAGTTGGATCTGGAACACTCGACCCGCATTTGGCAACAACATTTTTGCTTGTGCGAAAGTAGATTTTGTTCGGTTTCGGACTATTTCTATGACATGTTATGTGGTTTTAGATTTCTGAAGTAGCTTTTTTAGGGATTCTGAACTAGCTAGTTGTCTGGCTAGGTGTTAGTCTATTAGATAGAAGAACTACTTGCCTTGCAAAACGGCATGATCATGCTTGCATATATGTTACCTCCCTGTCATGTTTACTGAATTCTTTGATGTGATTTATTTTTTCGAAAAATGGAACCAAGGAACTAGGGAGCCTACTCTGTTGCATGACGAGCTGATCCGCCACGCATAGATCGAGCGCCGACCATGAGGCTAGGAGGACGACTGATCCGGGAGGAGGGCAGCTAGAGGCCCTCCTGATCTGTGACGCGACCCACCCTGCATCCGCCAGTATGGGACGTGAGCCGCGGTCTTGTCCTGCTCCCTCGAGGATGGAGGCGATGAAAGCTTGTGCTCCTTGTTGTCCTCGACCTCCAAGGATGCAGGCTCCATCCTTGGCTTCTTCCGTCTACCACACTAGTCTGGGCGCCCAACTCCCCACAACCACCACTAACGTTGATTCCCAAGGTCCGGTCAGCCTCACGTCCTTCCTCCGTCAATCATCCCCGTCCATCTGTTGACCCTCCTTCGAGTGTGATCGATTTTGGATTTTTTTTTTAATTCCAAGTAGCAGGCGCACGACATCATCGACGAGGAGGCCGACGATGTGGAGGAGTACGAGGACCAGGACATGCCGGATCCCATGCTTGAGCTTGACTGAGGACATTGTCGAGTCCAGCCAGACCACGATGACGCACCGTGGAAGATCCCTGCTCGCTACCAGCATGGCTCCCTGCAATAGGTAGCACCTCACTCTCCCTCCACCCACTCACTTGGTAATATCCCTACACCATCTGTTGCAAATGCCCCCACATTTAATTCTGGATGTGTGTTTAGTTACTCAACATGCTTGAAGTCTGAACCTTTGTGTATGTGGTTATTTATTCTCTTAGCTCAAAATATGCTCAACTTCTCAGGAAAGTAATTGCTATTGTAGTGTTATGGTCATTGAGTTTCGCTGGTTCAGTAGACGAAATGGAGGTGATGATTTTAGACTAAAACGCTATGCTGATGCCCTGGTTGAAATCAAGTCCCCATGTTGTTGTTGTGTTGTGTGTCTCTTGTGTGGTGCATCAAGCAGATATTGTACTAGTTGTATTCTTATTCAGACAGAGGAATCAAATCTACTAGATATTGTACTACCAGGATAGATACTAAACCATCATCAAGCTGTTGGTTTGGGAATGAAACTAAATTAATTCTGACTTAGTTTTTGTGTGTGTGTGTGTGTGTGTTACAGTCCTAACCTTCCTGGCCAGTAGATGAAATGGAGGGTTTTACTAATGGTATTTTTACATCTGTGCCCTTGGTTCCTTAGCTCTACTCATTCATCCCCACACTCTTAACTTTTGCTTATTTTTCCCCACTCCCTTGCCCGAAACCCTCAGAAGAGGTCACAACGGACGTCGCCATTGGGTCAGTGCTTTGACCGTTAACTCTGACGAGTGGGGCCGTGTTGGGGGTGTAGCTGTTCGATCGTTGGGCCATGGTTTCGTTGGGCCGCCCCTTGCATTAAAACGCCTGTGCGCCGCCATGACAGAAGCTAGCTATGCATGCACCAACAAGCCTGCCTGCATGCGTCGATGCGTCGATGCGCCGACCGAGCCTGCATGCGCTGATGCGTGCCACCACGATGCACTGACCGAGCCGCTTTCCTGCATGCCAGCCGCCACGGATGCAGCGACGGTCGCTGCCGCTGGTTCCTCTCTTCTCGCACGCTTGTCTCCTCGACATAGAGCATCGTTTTTTACGATCAGTTCCAGCCTTTTCGATCCACCCGCATCTGCACCCGTTTTGCTATGACAAATAAATTGAACAAATATGTTGTGGCTGCATGAACTAGCTAGGTGGCTACATATTTGTGGCTTGTGTAAAAAAAGAAGGGATCGTTGTGGCTGCATGCACTAGGTGGTTACTAACAAAGCGAGCTCTCTAAGAAAACAATCAACAAACATGTAGATAGGGCCAACAAGCCCATAGCATGATCACATAGTTGAAACTAGGAAGAACTTCATGATAGAATAGATAGAAAACTTAATAATAGAACTTGATAAAAGGGCCAACAAGCCCATAGCATCTCCAACATAGTTCAATTACAACTTAACATAACATAGACTCAAAAAAATAGATAGAGGGTTTAGAACCCTAGACGCCGCCTTCTCCACCTCGCTCCTCCTCCGGGCGCCCTTCACTGCTCCTCTGGGGCATTGTCGATGGGATACGGAAGAGCGTGCATGCGGGACGCGGTGGGGAAGATGTTGGTGTACTCCGTGAACATGTTGTGGGTGGTGAAAGCGATGAACTCGCAGCCACACCAAAACAGTCGGCCGAGGAGGTAGAAGGAGTCGAATGTGTTGGTGAAGTGGGCAAGGAGAGCAACCACCACCCCGTTTTGGATAACCTCCTCGACATGGAACATCCTTGGAGATCCCCGCGGGAGGTGGTGGTAGCCGGACGCGAGGAAGAACTCGGTGAAGTTCCTTGCGGTCCTCCACCTTGAGATTGCCCACACACGTAGTGTGCGCTCAACGTACACGCGGGAGGGTAGAGCCTCTCCGGCACGGTGGGTGGGAAGTGGTAGGTTGGTCCGGTGTACTGCATGGCTGAGGATGTGCTAGAAGAAGGAGAAGTGGTCAAGAGCAAGAAGGGCAGATGGGAGAGAGGATGGAAGATGGATGAGGGATGGCAGAGGTAGAGGGTGGCTTAAATAGCCGTAGTGATACGTGTTATTTGGCCGTGGAATAAATGGGTCAAATGTGAAGTAACCCGTTTTCAAACCCACCGCAGCATCGGGAGTGTACACGCGTGGGAAACGTGTTCGGGCACGTAGTAATTTCAAAAAAATTCCTACGCACACACAAGATCATGTGATGCATAGCAACGAGAGGGGAGAGTGTCGTCCACGTACCCTCATAGACCGTAAGCGGAAGAGTTATGACAACGTGGTTGATGTAGTCGTACGTCTTCACGATCCGACCGATCCACGTACCGAACACACGACACCTCCGAGTTCAACACACGTTCAGCTCGGTGACGTCCCACGAACTCACGATCCAGTAGAGCTTCGAGGGAGAGTTCCGTCATCACGATGGCGTGAAGATGGTGATGATGATGCTACCGACGCAGGGCTTCGCCTAAGCACCGCTACGATATGACCGAGGTGGATTATGGTGGAGGGGGCACCGCACACGGCTAAAAGATCAACTAATCAACTTGTGTGTTATGGGGTGCCCCCTGCCCCCGTATATAAAGGAGAAAGGGGGGAGGCCGGCCGGCCCTAGAAGGGCGCGCCAAGAGGAGGAGCCCTCCTCCTAGTGGGAGTAGGACTGCCCTTTCCTAGTCCCACTACTTTCCTAGTCCCACTAGGAGGGGGAGGGAAGGAGTGGGAGAGGGGAAAGGCAAGGGGGGCGCCCCCCCCTTCCTTGTCCTATTCGGACTCAAGGGGGAGGGGGCGTGCGGCCTGCCTTGGCCGGCCCGTCTCTCTCTCCACTAGGGCCCATCAAGGCCCATTAGACCCCGGGGGGTTCCGGTAACCCCCCCCCCCCCCGGCACTCCGGTAAAATCCCGATTTCACCCAGAACTATTCTGATGTCCAAATATAGGCTTTCAATATATCAATCTTTATGTCTCGACCATTTCGAGACTCCTCGTCATGTCCATGATCATATCCGGGACTCCGAACTACCTTCGGTACATCAAAACACATAAACTCATAATACTGATCGTCACCGAACGTTAAGCGTGCGGACCCTACGGGTTCGAGAACTATGTAGACATGACCAAGACACGTCTCCGGTCAATAACCAATAGCGGAACCTGGATGCTCATATTGGCTCCTACATATTCTACGAAGATCTTTATCGGTCAAACCGCATAACAACATACGTTGTTCTCTTTGTCATCGGTATGTTACTTGCCCGAGATTCGATCGTCGGTATCCCAATACCTAGTTCAATCTCGTTACCGGCAAGTCTCTTTACTCGTTCCGTAATACATCATCCCGCAACTAACTCATTAGTTGCATTGCTTGCAAGGCTTATAGTGATGTGCATTACCGAGAGGGCCCAGAGATACCTCTCCGACAATCGGAGTGACAAATCCTAATCTCGATCTATGCCAACTCAACAAGTACCATCGGAGACACCTATAGACCACCTTTATAATCACCCAGTTATGTTGTGACGTTTGGTAGCACACAAAGTGTTCCTCCGATATTCAGGAGTTGCATAATCTCATAGTCATAGGAACATGTATAAGTCATGAAGAAAGCAATAGCAATATACTAAACGATCAAATGCTAAGCTAACGGAACGGGTCAAGTCAATCACATCATTCTCTAATGATGTGATCCCGTTAATCAAATGACAACTCATGTCTATGGCTAGGAAACTTAACCATCTTTGATTCAACGAGCTAGTCAAGTAGAGGCATACTAGTGACACTTTGTTTGTCTATATATTCACACATGTACTAAGTTTCCGGTTAATACAATTCTAGCATGAATAATAAACATTTATCATGATATAAGGAAATATAAATAACAACTTTATTATTGCCTCTAGGGCATATTTCCTTTAGTCTCCCACTTGCACTAGAGTCAATAATCTAGATTACACAGTAATGATTCTAACACCCATGGAGTCTTGGTGCTGATCATGTTTTTCTCGTGAGAGAGGTTTAGTCAACGGGTCTGCAACATTTAGATCCGTATGTATCTTGCAAATCTCTATGTCTCCCTCCTTGACCTGGTCGCGGATGGAATTGAAGCGTCTCTTGATGTGCTTGGTTCTCTTGTGAAATCTGGATTCCTTTGCCAAGGCAATTGCACTAGTATTGTCACAAAAGATGTTCATTGGACCCGATGCATTAGGTATGACACCTAGATCGGATATGAACTCCTTCATCCAGACTCCTTCATTTGCTGCTTCTGAAGCAGCTATGTACTCCGCTTCACACGTAGATCCTGCCACGACGCTTTGCTTAGAACTGCACCAACTGACAGCTCCACCGTTCAATATAAACACGTATCCAGTTTGTGACTTAGAGTCATCCGGATCAGTGTCAAAGCTTGCATCAACGTAACCATTTACGACGTGCTCTTTGTCACCTCCATAAACGAGAAACACATCCTTAGTCCTTTTCAGGCATTTCAGGATGTTCTTGACCGCTGTCCAGTGATCCACTCCTGGATTACTTTGGTACCTCCCTGCTAAATTAATAGCAAGGCACACATCAGGTCTGGTACACAGCATTGCATACATGATAGAGCCTATGGCTGAAGCATAGGGAACATCTTTCATTTTCTCTCTATCTTCTGCAGTGGTCGGGCATTGAGTCTGACTCAACTTCACACCTTGTAACACAGGTAAGAACCCTTTCATTGCTTGATCCATTTTGAACTTCTTCAAAACTTTATCAAGTTTTGTGCTTTGTGGAAGTCCAATTAGGCGTCTTGATCTATCTCTATAGATCTTGATGCCCAATATATAAGCAGCTTCACCGAGGTCTTCATTGAAAAACTCTTATTCAAGTATCCTTTTATGCTATCCAGAAATTCTATATCATTTCCAATCAACAATATGTCATCCAAATATAATATTAGAAATGCTACAGAGCTCCCACTCACTTTCTTGTAAATACAGGCTTCTCCAAAAGTCTGTATAAAACCATATGCTTTGATCACACTACCAAAACGTTTATTCCAACTCCGAGATGCTTGCACCAGTTCATAGATGGATCGCTGGAGCTTGCACACTTTGTTAGCATCCTTTGGATCGATAAAACCTTCAGGTTGCATCATATACAACTCTTCTTCTAGAAATCCATTCAGGAATGCAGTCTTTACATCCATTTGCCAAATTTCATAATCATAAAATGCGGCAATTGCTAACATGATTCGGACGGACTTAAGCATCGCTGCGGGTGAGAAAGTCTCATCGTAGTCAACTCCTTGAACTTGTCGAAAACCTTTCGCAACAAGTCGAGCTTTGTAGACAGTAACATTACCGTCAGCGTCAGTCTTCTTCTTGAAGATCCATTTATTCTCTATGGCTTGCCGATCATTGGGCAAGTCAACCAAAGTCCACACTTTGTTCTCATACATGGATCTCATCTCAGATTTCATGGCCTCAAGCCATTTTGCGGAATCTGGGCTCATCATCGCTTCCTCATAGTTCGTAGGTTCGTCATGGTCAAGTAACATGACCTCCAGAACAAGATTACCGTACCACTCTGGTGCGGATCTTACTCTGGTTGACCTACGAGGTTTAGTAGTAACTTGATCTGAAGTTACATGATCATCATCATTAGCTTCCTCACTAATTGGTGTAGGAGTCACAAGAACAGATTTCTGTGATGAACTACTTTCCAATAAGGGAGCGGGTACAGTTACCTCATCAAGTTCTACTTTCCTCCCACTCACTTCTTTCGAGAGAAACTCCTTCTCTAGAAAGGATCCATTCTTAGCAACGAATGTCTTGCCTTCGGATCTGTGATAGAAGGTGTACCCAACAGTATCTTTTGGGTATCCTATGAAGACACATTTATCCGATTTGGGTTCGAGCTTATCAGGTTGAACCTTTTTCACATAAGCATCGCAGCCCCAAACTTTCAGAAACGACAACTTTGGTTTCTTGCCAAACCACAGTTCATAAGGCGTCGTCTCAACGGATTTAGATGGTGCCCTATTTAATGTGAATGCAGCCGTCTCTAAAGCATAACCCCAAAATGATAGCGGTAAATCAGTAAGAGACATCATAGATCGCACCATATCTAGTAAAGTATGATTACGACGTTCGGACACACCATTATGCTGTGGTGTTCCAGGTGGCTTGAGTTGCGAAACTATTCCGCATTGTTTCAAATGAAGACCAAACTCGTAACTCAAATATTCTCCTCCACGATCAGATCGCGGAAACTTTATTTTCTTGTTACGATGATTTTCCACTTCACTCTGAAATTCTTTGAACTTTTCAAATGTTTCAGACTTATGTTTCATCAAGTAGATATACCCATATCTGCTCAAATCATCTGTGAAGGTGAGAAAATAACGATACCCACCGCGAGCCTCAACATTCATCGGACCACATACATCAGTATGTATGATTTCCAACAAATCTGTTGCTCGCTCCATTGTTTTGGAGAACGGCGTTTTAGTCATCTTGCCCATGAGGCATGGTTCGCAAGTACCAAGTGATTCATAATCAAGTGATTCCAAAAGTCCATCAGAAAGGAGTTTCTTCATGCGCTTTACACCAATATGACCTAAACGGCAGTGCCACAAATAAGTTGCACTATCATTATCAACTCTGCATCTTTTAGCTTCAATATTATGAATATGTGTATCACTAGTATTGAGATTCATCACAAATAGACCACTCTTCAAGGGTGCATGACCATAAAAGATATTACTCTAAATAGAACAACCATTATTCTCAGATTTAAATGAATAACCGTCTCGCATCAAACAAGATCCAGATATAATGTTCATGCTCAAGCTGGCACCAAATAACAATTATTCAGGTCTAAAACTAATCCCGAAGGTAGATGTAGAGGTAGCGTGCCGACCGCGATCACATCGACTTTGGAACCATTTCCCACGCGCATCGTCACCTCGTCCTTAGCCAATCTTCGCTTAATCCGTAGTCCTGTTTAGAGTTGCAAATATTAGCAACAGAACCAGTATCAAATACCCAGGTGCTACTACGAGCATTAGTAAGGTACACATCAATAACATGTATATCACATATACCTTTGTTCACCTTGCCATCCTTCTTATCCGCCAAATACTTGGGACAGTTCCGCTTCCAGTGACCAATCCCTTTGCAGTAGAAGCACTCAGTCTCAGGCTTAGGTCCAGACTTGGGCTTCTTCACTTGAGCAGCAACTTGCTTGCCGTTCTTCTTGAAGTTCCCCTTCTTCCCTTTACCTTTTTTCTTGAAACTGGTGGTCTTGTTGACCATCAACACTTGATGCTCCTTCTTGATTTCTACCTCCGCAGCCTTTAGCATCGCGAAGAGCTCGGGAATTGTCTTATCCATCCCTTGCATATTATAGTTCATCACGAAGCTCTTGTAGCTTGGTGGCAGTGATTGAAGAATTCTGACAATGACACTATCATCCGGAAGATTAACTCCCAGTTGAATCAAGTGATTGTTATACCCAGACATTTTGAGTATATGCTCACTGACAGAACTATTCTCCTCCATCTTGCAGCTGTAGAACTTATTGGAGACTTCATATCTCTCAATCCGGGCATTTGCTTGAAATATTAACTTCAACTCCTGGAACATCTCATATGCTCCATGACGTTCAAAACGTCGTTGAAGTCCCGCTTCTAAGCCGTAAAGCATGGCACACTGAACTATCGAGTAGTCATCAGCTTTGCTCTGCCAAACGTTCATAACATCTGGCGTTGCTCCTCCAGCGGGTTTGGCACCTAGCGGTGCTTCCAGGACGTAATTCTTCTGTGCAGCAATGAGGATAATCCTCAAGTTACGGACCCAGTCCGTGTAATTGCTACCATCATATTTCAACTTTGCTTTCTCAAGGAACGCATTAAAATTCAACGGAAGAACAACACGGGCCATCTATCTACAACAACATAGACATGCAAAATACTATCAGGTACTAAGTTCATGATAAATGAAAGTTCAATTAATCAAATTACTTAAGAACTCCCACTTAGATAGACATCCCTCTAATCATCTAACTGATCACGTGATCCATATCAACTAAACCATGTCCGATCATCACGTGAGATGCAGTAGTTTTTAATGGTGAACATCACTATGTTGATCATATCTACTATATGATTCACGCTCGACCTTTCGGTCTCAGTGTTCCGAGGCCATATCTGCATATGCTAGGCTCGTCAAGTTTAACCTGAGTATTCTGCGTGTGCAAAACTGGCTTGCACCCGTTGTATGTGAACATAGAGCTTATCACACCCGATCATCACATGGTGTCTTGGCACGACGAACTTTCGCAACGGTGCATACTCAGGGAGAACACTTATACCTTGAAATTTAGTGAGAGATCATCTTATAATGCTACCGTCGATCTAAGCAAAATAAGATGCATAAAAGATAAACATCACATGCAATCAATATAAGTGATATGATATGGCCATCATCATCTTGTGCCTTTGATCTCCATCTCCAAAGCACCGTCATGATCACCATCATCACCGGTGCGACACCTTGATCTCCATCATAGCATCGTTGTTGTCTCGCCAACTATTGCTTCTACGACTATCGCTACCGCTTAGTGATAAAGTAAAGTAATTATATGGCGATTGCATTTCATACAATAAAGCGACAACCATATGGCTCCTGCCAGTTACCGATAACTCGGTTACAAAACATGATCATCTCATAGAATAAAATTTAGCATCATGTCTTGACCATATCACATCACAGCATGCCCTGCAAAAACAAGTTAGACGTCCTCTACTTTGTTGTTGCAAGTTTTACGTGGCTGCTACGGGCTGAGCAAGAACCAATCTTACCTACGCATCAAAACCACAATGATATTTTGTCAAGTATGTGATGTTTTAACCTTCACAAGGATCGGGCGTAGCCACACTCAATTCAACTAAAGTTGGAGAAACTGACACCCGCCAACCACCTATGTGCGAAGCACGTCGGCAGAACCAGTCTCGCGTAAGCGTACGCGTAATGTTTCCGTGCCGCTTCATCCAACAATACCGCCGAATCAAAGTATGACATGGTAGTAAGCAGTATGACTTGTATCGCCACAACTCACTTGTGTTCTACTCGTGCATATAACAACTACGCATAAACCTGGCTCGGATACCACTGTTGGGGATCATAGTAATTTCAAAAAAATTCCTACGCACACGCAAGATCATGGTGATGCATAGCAACGAGAGGGGAGAGTGTCATCCATGTACCCTCGTAGACTGTAAGCGGAAGCGTTATGACAACGCAGTTGATGTAGTCGTACGTCTTCATGATCCGACCGATCCAAGAACCGAACACACGGCACCTCCGAGTTCAGCACACGTTCAGCTCGGTGACGTCCCACGAACTCACGATCCAGCAGAGCTTCGAGGGAGAGTTCCGTCAGCACGACGGCGTGATGATGGTGATGATGATGCTACCGACGCAGGGCTTCGCCTAAGTACCACTACCATATGACCGAGGTGGATTAGGATGGAGGGGGGCACCGCACACGGCTAAAAGATCAACTGATCAACTTGTGTGTTATGGGGTGCCCCCTGCCCCCGTATATAAATAAGCAAGGGGGGAGGCCGGCCGACCCTAGAAGGGCGCGCCAAGAGGAGGAGTCCTCCTCCTAGTGCGAGTAGGACTCCCCTTTCCTAGTCCCACTAGGAGGGGGAAGGAAGGAGTGGGAGAGGGGAAAGGCAAGGTCCCCCCCTTCCTTGTCCTATTCGCACTCAAGGGGAGGGGGCGCGCGGCCTGCCTTGGCCGGCCCCTCTCTCCCATCAAGGCCCATTAGCCCCCGGGGGGTTCCG
>NC_057796.1:67054588-67089931 GCF_018294505.1 Triticum aestivum
ATTTTACCCGGAACTATTCCGATGTCCAAATATAGGCTTCCAATATATCAATATTTATGTGTCAACCATTTAGAGACTCCTCGTCATGTCCGTGATCATATCCGGGACTCCGAACTACCTTCGGTACATCAAAACAAATAAACTCATAATACCGATCGTCACCGAACGTTAAGCGTGCGGACCCTACGGGTTTGAGAACTATGTAGACATGACCGAGACACGTTTCCGGTCAATAACCAATAGCGGAACCTGGATGCTCATATTGGCTCCTACATATTCTACGAAGATCTTTATCGGTCAAACCGCATAACAACATACGTTGTTCCCTTTGTCATCGGTATGTTACTTGCCCGAGATTCGATCGTCGGTTTCCCAATATGTCGGTGAGGATGACACCTATGGGATCACTAGAATCCCTTCTACGGTCGGTGGGCGCGGGGTTGTGAGGAGAGCAGGTCCAGGAGCCAGCACAAGGATCGTTTACCCAAGTTCGGGCCGCGAGAATGCGTAAAACCCTAGTCCTGCCTTGGTGGATGTATTGAGTGTTCTTGAGCTTTCGAACTAGCTACGGTGGCTGTCTTGTTTCGGAGAGCCGAATCCCTCTCCAGTACGCCATGGGACTCCTTTTATAGTCGAAAGGGGCTTCCACAGTGGCGCACAGGAGGTGGAAAGGCCTACAGTACTGCGAGCTTATCGCCCGTATTACAGGACAAGACGCATTTAATGCATCGCTTAGGTGTCCCTTAGCTTTATCAGGGACGGGAGCGAGGCCCGTCCCGTCCGTTGCCGCTCCTCCTTGCTTCGACACGCGCCCTGGCCAGCGATGCATGCGGCGCCATGTAGGCAGGCAGACAGCTGAGGTGGCGCGGTGGTAGGGTCTTCACGAAGATCTGTATGCCACCACGGAGGTGCTTGCTAATTTGGCATGGAAGCTGCATGTTGCCACGCAGGTGCCTGCCCAGCTGGTTGGGCTGGCAGCTGCATGCGAACAGCGGTGGAAACTTGGCTGGTGCGGGCCTGGCAGTGGCCCCGCTAAGGTCCTCGGCAAGGGCCTTGCCGGGGGCCCGGCAAGGGTATTGCCGTGGCGCGCAGTCGTCCCCGGCAAGGATCTTGCCGGGGGTCTTGTGGCTCTCCTCGGCGAGGGTCTCGACGAGGGTCGTCGTCTTCTGATCCTCATCTGATCTTGTGCATTTATGATCTTGACAAAGATCTGCATGCCACCACGGAGGTGCCTCCCGAGCCCTGGTCCCAACGTAGTTGGTTGGGTTGAAACCTGTGGGCTCAAGGGTGGCTCGCTCTGTTGGTGTTCGGGCATGTTGCCCCGGCAAGGCCCTTGCCGCGGCCGCGGAGGCCGCTCCGGCAAGGG
This sequence comes from Triticum aestivum, assembly GCF_018294505.1. Classification (NCBI taxonomy): domain Eukaryota; kingdom Viridiplantae; phylum Streptophyta; class Magnoliopsida; order Poales; family Poaceae; genus Triticum; species Triticum aestivum. The sequence goes on from NC_057796.1 coordinate 67,055,955, forward strand.
TCTTGCCGGGGGAGTCCACCTCGCCCCTTTGCTGTCTTGTGCTTCTGGCTTCTCTTCGGCTTCCCTCCCTTGCCCTGCTAAGTGTGGCCGTAGACGCGGCTCCGACTGCCCGTGCACAAGTAAAGGGATAAAAAGGAGCGCCCCTACTTTTTTACACTGACAGGAGCCCCCGGGCCTGGGCCACACATAAGCGTGACATGTTGTTGGGCCAGGCCCAAAATGGTGCGCGGGCAGTCGGGGCGGATTTTACCGCAGTAATTGTTCGTTCGCTGCGCTTCCCCACGACCCGCGTTGAACGCGCGACGTGGAGGGGCGCGCGTGATGTGGGGGTCATGCGCGATGCGGTTTCCACACGCATGCGTCACGTCACAGTAAATGGGAAAGGAGGCGGCCCACGCCTTCCCCGTAAAAAGGGATAACCGCGGGCGCGCTGCTCACTTTACCCCCCCCCCCCTTCTCCGTCTCCTCCAATCTCAGAGCCCCCGCCCCTTCTCCTTCCTTCCTAAGCTTCCGCCTTTGCTTGCCGCCGCCACGCCTTCGCCATCCTTCATTCCTCTCCTCCCGCAACCGCCATGGCACCCAAGAGCATCAGAGGCAAGGGAGTGGCCAAAGACGCCGGGGAGAAGGAGCCGCCAGAGAGCGAGTTGGCGGTGTGGCGGACGCAGCACGCCTACTTCCCGTCGACGGTCGACGCGGTCGAGCTCCGGGACTGCTTCAAGAACCTATGGGGGGTGAAGACGGGGGGAGATACGACAGGGCATCCAGCCACGCGCGTCATCCCCGCTAACTGCACCGAGGCCGCCCCGAATCGGTACCCGTTCTTCGTCGATTACTTCTCTTGCGGCCTCTGCCCCCCTTTTCTGATTTCTTCAATGACGTCATGCACACCTACGGCTTCCGCCTTCTGGACTTTACTCCAAATGTCGTGGCGTGCATGGCTCTTTTTGCGCACCTCTGCGAGGGTTTTGCCGGGGTGCATCCCAACACGGCGCTCTTCCGCCACTACTTCTTCCCTCGGATCCAAACGAGGGGCGCCGTCTCTGGTTGCATTGCCTGGATCCCGAGGTCCAAGGGGGCGTACCCGGAGGGTGCCATGAAGGAGAGGTGGGAAGAATGGCGGGCCAGTGGTGCTGGATTGAAGAGAAGGATCTGCCAGCATTCTGCGAGGTTCGCAGGCGCCGCCGGTCCGTAGAAGCGATTGGAGCGATGTCGACGTCAACGACGAGAAGCTCACGATCGCCACCACCAGGATCCTTCGGCTCACCGAGGCCAGGCTCACCCTTGAGATGATCGGGGCAGACTTCATCCGCCGCCGAATTGCTCCACTGCACAACAAGGGGAGGCCGGCCTGGCTCTTCACAAACGCCGCCGACATCATGAGGCTTCGCCCCGGCCTCGACCACAACTTCATGGTGATGGGGCACGCCCACTTCTGCCAGTGGCTTTTCCAGCTCGACATGAACCGCGACGGCGAGGTCGAGCGGACCGGCAAGGCCGCGAGGGCCGCTGTGAAGGCCGGCAAGGTCGCCAAGGGGCCCCTGTTCAAGTTGCCGGCGGGAGTGGTCCTGCTGAGCAACAACTCTCGCCGGACCGACATCATCGCCATGATGCCGGACTTCAACGCGCATGGTCTTGACCCGAGCTGGGTCGAGCTGGAGGAAATTCAAGTGCGGGAGTTCTTCGACACCTTGCATGAGGGGTACGTCAGCGCCAAGCCGCGGCTCGTCCAGGACACCACCAGGCGGAGCTGGACTACATGGCCGCCAGGGCGGCGGAGGCGAAGCTCGCCGAGGAGGCCGGCAGCACCGGTGGCGTGGAGGACAAGGCCGCGGCAGAAGCGGGGGAGAAGGAACTTGCCCAGTGGGCGGAGGCCGCTGGGGAAGCCAGCAGCGCCGGCACCGGGGCTCCTCTTGTTGAAGATGTGGTTGACGAGTCGTTGGAGGAGGAGGCCGTCGACCCTCCGGCCACGGGGAGAGGGCGAATTCTGCGGCGGGCCACCTTCGGCGAGCCGGTCTGGCCCGGCAGGGCCGCGCAGCTGCGGCAGGCCCAGGAGACGTCCGTGCGCCAGACGAGGGCCGCGGCGGCGAAGAAAGTGGTGAAGGCCGCGGTGGAAAAGAAGAAAGCATCGCTTCTTCTTCGTCCAGACGCGCCCAGACCCCACCTCCTTCCCCTCCTTCGGCGGACATTGACGCGGGGGTCGTCTTTGACTTCGGGTCCCTCAGCCTGCGGAGGAAGAGGAAGGCAGAAGAGGAGGAGGAGGAGTAAGCTTTGCTTCCCCTTTTTGTCATCTCCGTTTCCTCAAACAGTGCCGCCTATCTTGAATTATTTTCATTTTGCAGGGACGTGGAGACGCTGGCTCAAAGGGTGAAGAGGGCCAGGACCACGACGAGCGGCCAGCCCCCGGCAGGCACCTCCGGCACACCACTGGTGGTGTTGAGTAGTCCGGACAGCAGCCCCCGGCCCAGCCCCCAGCGTGAGTCCATCACTTGCCCTCCGCCAGCGTGTGTTGGGAGTACAATCAGTTGGCACTGACCTTGCCATGGTTGCAGGAGGAGAACAGCAGCAGGAGGAGCCACAGAGGGCTACCCCCAACACGTCGCCCCCATCGACCACGCCGCCTCGAGGGGCGTCCCCGACAAGGGCGCCAAGCACCGAGCCCATGCACACGGAGGAGGGGGAGGCGAACTCAGGCGCTGGTGGCTTTGCCTCGGCGCCAAATGATGGCGGGGAGGGGACCTGTGCTTCCCAGCCCGGCACAGGTAAGCCACTCGCCTTCCGTTCCTGTTTGCTTTTTCTTCTTTCTGACCCCTGGTCTTGGACTCGCCTCATTCCCTTCTCGGTGTCTAGATCCCCCTTCGGCGGACCCAGAGGACATCAACACTGTTATCGAGGATGTCGCCAAGGCCGCTGAGGCGGAGGCCGAGAAGATCGCCGCCGAGGAGGCCGCCAAGGGCGCTGCTGAGGACGCTCGCAAGGGGCCTGCCGGGGAGGCTGGCAAGGGGCCAGCCGGGGAGGCCGGCAGGTCCGCCGCCGAGGAGGAGGTGGTTGATGACCAGCCCTCCTCCTCCGCTGCCTATGGCTCTGGCAAGTACCTGAGGGTGAGCGACGACCTTTTCGTCCACCTCCCAGGGTCGTCGAGCTCCAGGGCGCCCATCGAGGGCGAGGTGTTTGACGAGGAGGTGCTTGCCGCCGCGGGGCTCGAGGTTGTCGATGAGCCGAGCACCGGTGGCGAGGGTTCCTCGGAGGAGCGGCTTCTCCAGGCCATGGGCGCCAACTTTCGGAAGCTCCAGGCGCTCCACCGCGCCCGCCTGGACAAGGCGAAGTCCAGGGCGGCAACGGTGGACAAGGCGGAGGCGGACCTCAAGGTTCACGTTGCTGAGACGCAGACTTGGTTCCGCCAAGCTTGCGAAGATCTGAAGGCCGCCCAGGGCGAGCTGGCCAAGCGCGAGGTGGAGCGCACCATGAAGCGGGCCGACATCGAAAAGGCCCAGGAGACGGCGGAGAGCTTGGCCGCCGCAGCCGAGGCCACTCGGGCCCAGCACCAGGCCGCGCTGAACTCCCAGGAGGAGGACCTTGCCACGCGTGAGGAGAAGCTCACCGCAACGCTAGCAAAGGATGAGGAGGTGGAGGAGCTCGTCGTGCAGCGGACCCAAGAGCTAGAGCAGAGGCACAGGGAGGCACTCGATGGCCAGGCTCTGGTTCACGCCGGCAGGGTGAAGGAGCTGGAGGTGGAGCGGGACGAGCTGAAGGAGCAGGCCCTGAAGCTGTCCAAGGAGAAGGACACGCTCAATGGTGCCCTAACGGAGGCGCAGGGCGCGGCCGTCAGCAGGGCCGGGGAGCTCTCCGAGGCCAACAACTCCATCAAAGACCTCAAGCTGAAGCTGGAGGGTCTCGAGGGGATGCTGTCGGAGAGCAAAGCCCGGGAGGAGATCCTGGCCAAGGATCTGGAGAACGAGAAGCAGCTGCGGAAGAACGAGGCCGCCAACCACAAGGATGTTGTGGACGGTCAGAACCGCTAGGTCGGCCGCCTCGTGGACGTCGCCGGCAGGATCACCGTGCAGCTAGCTACCATGGGGATGCCAAATGTGAGGTACGTCCTAGAGCGCAGTAGGACCACCAACGCCAAGCTGACCCTGTTCTTCGAGGGTGTTCTCGGGGCCCTGGAGTAGTTCCACTCCAATAGGGTGGCTTCACTGGCCGACGAGAACCGAATGCTCTGCCGGGGTGCCATGACCAAGGTCCTCACCAAGGTGGCGTACTGGAACCCCACCCTTGACTTCGACGCTGCGCTGGAGAGCCTGCCGGAGGGTACTTGTTGAGGATATAGACCTTAGAGTCACCCGCCAGGAGGGGCCGGGTTACTCATATGGTCATTGCCAGAAGCCCGGAGCCAAGCTTGAAGACGATGGGCCAGAGATGGGCTTAAGACCCGGATATGGCTTAAGGCCCGTAGTTACAATCATTATTATGGTAGAACTTGTAGTATAAGGCAAGAATAGTTAAGAGTCCGAGCCGGACACTCTTATAAGTCGGCCGGGACTCTGAGAGCTGTTGGGCATCGGCCTCCCTATATAAAGGGACGACCCGGCAGCGGTTGAGGGACAAGAACAATCTCATCGAGAGCCGGGCATAGCAGATTAGCTCCCTGGTTATCGAAACCCTAATCAATACCACCTCAAACTGGACGTAGGCTTTTACCTTCACCGTAAGGGGCCGAACCAGTATAAACCCTCGTATTCCTTGTCCCGCTTAACCCCTTTAAGCTTCCTAGTTGCGATGGCTCCACGACTAAGTCCTAGCTCGAGGACATCTGCCGTGACGATTCCACGACAGTTGGCGCCCACCGTGGGGCCAGCGCATGGTGGATTTGAGTTCTTGAAGGGCAGCTTCGAAGGGCTCAAGGGATACGCTGTGGGCCGGATGACCAAGAGTCGTCGCGGCAAGCTCTACATCGACGATGCAAACTGGGGCCCCGACGCCGGCTCAATTGAGTACGGGTACCGGGTCCCCTTCGGTGAAATTCATGTTTTCATTGGCAAGATTGGTGAGCCGGGCCCTGAGCCGGGTCTCTGCGCCGATCTCGTCGAGACGGCTCAGCGTGCGCGACCCGCCCGGGCCCGGCCTGCCTTAAGGCATGCTTTTGTGGGGTGTATCCATGGAGGACTCTCTGATCGATCTGGATCTGGTGATGAGACGGCCGCCGGCTCTGACGGTGAGTCGGCCACCGATGAGTCAAACTCGTTGTATCAACTTCAAGATGGCAGGCTCATGGGTTGTTCCGATGGTGACAGTATTCCGGACCTATTTGAGCTGCCAAGCCGGGTTGGAATCTTTATGGCCGGTGCGCAGCCTGTTCAGAACCCTGCTACTGGAGCGGGAAACCCGGTGCCCTCGCCGGCTCAGGTGCTAATGGATCTCACGGACAAGATGATGGCCCTGTTAACCGCCACGGTTGACCCGGCGGATCAAGCTCAGCATGATGCGGAGGTGGCACAGTTAAAATTGGATCTAGTGAAGGCTAAGGAGGATCTGGCAGCGGAAGGGATCAAGATGGCTGCGGAGCGGGCGGCTCTCGATGCCCAAACCCAGTCGATTCAAGCGCAGTCCTTCCGGCTCATGATGGATCAAAGCACGGCCAATGAGGTCCTGAGAAGGAGGCATCAAAAGGCCCAATCTCGACTCCCTCCGGTTTATGATCCACGCAACCTCTTCAACACGCCAGGTGCAGGGTCTAGTAACCCACCGGGGGTCATAGTGCCCGGGTCGGGGACCCCTATTCAGCCACAAGTAATGGGGCCTCCCCAGATGCCCCCTGCCCCGCCTCAATACGTGCCACCGGGTCATTATAATAACCCGCTGGAGAACATGGTCGCTGCGGCAGCACGGCTGGCGGCTCTCCCGGTCGACGGCGACTCTCCGATGGCTATTGAAACCCGCCGGGTTAGGGAACTCCTTCAGACAGCGCTGGCACAGCAAGAGGCGTACTCCTACAGCCGGGACAGGATCCACTCGACCCCTTGTCCAGGCCGGAGCCCGAGTTACAGCCGGCACATGGTCTCAGCGACCGGCTCAAGTAACGTCCGACGCCATGACCCGCCCCCTGGCCATGGCCCGGCTCATAATGGAGCCTTTCACGCAGCAGACCAAGACAGAGCGCGGCAAGAGGCGGAGCAGGTGCCTCAGTTGACGGCTTACCAGACTCCCCCGGCTTATCCGACGATGTCCGTCGATGTGGGCATCCCTACCAGGACTGGGGGTGTCCCTTGCTTGGTGCCAGCTATCCGCAATGAGCGTTTACCCAAGGACTTCAAAGGCCCCAGGAAGGTGCCCAACTACATGGCTGACTTACAACCCGCAGCCTGGATCGAGAGTTACGAGATGGCCATGGAACTACTGGAAGTCAGTGAGGCGGCAATGGCCAAGTACTTCACCATGATGTTGGATGGGACTGCCCGCACTTGGTTGAAAGGGCTACCACCGAACTCCATCGGATCTTGGGCTGAGCTGAAAGCCCGGTTCATCCAAAACTTTAAGGATACCTGCAGGCAGTCTATGTCACTTGTGGATTTGACTAACTGTAAGCAGCAGGAGGGTGAATCCACGACGCATTGGGTTCGCCGGGTCAAGGAGATCATACATTCGTCAGATAAGATGGATGCCGGCTCAGCAGTCTTAATGTTGGAGCAGAATTGTCGTTTTGTGCCCCTGAAGATGAAACTCGGGCGGCTTAAGCGCGACTGCAATGATATGGGTATACTAATGGCGGCTCTTGTCAAGTACGCCGATTCTGATGGTACCAAGGATCCCCCTTCAGATGATGAAAGGACAGGGAAGGGAAAGAAGAACGGCAATGGCAAGGGTCCTCAGCATAACCCGGGGAACCAAGGAGGAAGCAAGTGCAAGGCTGATGGCAGCTTAGAGTTTGTAGCCAACGCCAGCTCACAAGGTAATAACCAGCGATGCAAAGGGAGGCCCCCTCCCCGAGGCGGCGGGTCAGGCCCGACGCTGGAGCAATTGTTGAATGAGCCTTGTCCAAGGCATGGCTCTAGAGAGAAGCCAGCGACTCATCTATGGAAGGACTGTGCAATCATGAAGGCCTTTAAGAATTACAATGGCCCGGGCGGCGGCTCAGGCGCCGGCGGTTTTCATGGCCCGGGCGGCGGCTCAAATTCTAATCCTCAGAACGGTCAAGGGGGCTTCAATCAACAGTCTGGCCAGGGTCATCAACAGCAGCAGGGGGTTATCAGACCAATCCAAAGCAGCTTAGCGGTGGACAGTACCATGTGTTTACCACCAGCCTGTGTAAGCGAGATCAGAAGCTTCATAAAAGGGCTGTGAATGCTGTTGAGCCGGCGGTTCCACGCTACTTGCGGTGGTCTGAGCAGCTTATAGTGTGGAGTAGGGAGGATCACCCTCCCCGGTTGGATAACCCGGGCCACTTGGCCTTAGTGGTGGCTCCTCAAGTGGGAGGATATAAGTTCACAAAGGTGCTCATGGATGGAGGCAGCAGCATCAACATCCTCTATTATGAGACTTTTCGCCGTATGGGGTTGGTTGATAAGAACCTCAGCCAGTCAAACACTATCTTCCATGGTGTGGTACCTGGTAAGTCGGCTTATCCAGTCGGCAAGATCGAATTGGAAGTGGCCTTCGGAGATGAAAACAACTACAGGGTGGAAAAATTGACCTTTGAGGTGGTCAAGATAAGAAGTCCATACCATGCTATATTTGGACGGCCGGCTTACGCCAAGTTCATGGCACGGCCGTGTTATGTGTACTTACAGCTCAAGATGCCGGGTCACAATGGGACCATTACGGTTCACGGCAGCCGGAAGGTGGCTCTGGAGTGTGAGGAAGGTGATGCGGCTTATGCAGAATCTGTTTGTGCAACAGAGGAGTTGAAGTTTTACAAAGACAATGTTGACCCAACAGATATGACCTCTCTGAAAAAGCCAACTACAGAGCAAGAGCCGGCAATGAAATTTAAATCGGCTGATGAGACTAAACTTGTTGATTTTGTTCCAGGTGACTCATCTCAGCAGTTTAGCATCAGTGCCAATCTGGATCCAAAATAGGAAAGCGCGCTCATCGAGTTCATCCATGGGAATAGGGACATCTTCGCATGGAAACCTTCTGACATGCCAGGTGTACCTAGAGAACTCGCTGAGCACACTCTCAATGTTGATCCGAAATTTAAGCTGGTCAGGCAGTTGCTTCGGCGGTTTAATGAAGAGATGCGGAAAGCTATTGGTGAAGAGGTGGCCCGGCTCTTGGCGGCCGGGTTTATTGTTGAAGTTTTCCACCCAGAATGGTTAGCTAACCCGGTGCTCGTACTCAAGAAGAACGGCACTTGGCGGATGTGTGTGGACTACACGGACTTAAATAAGGCGTGTCCGGCTGATCCTTTTGCCCTTCCCCGTATCGATCAAATTATTGATGCTACGGCCGGTTGTGCGCGTTTAAGTTTTCTGGACGCTTATTCTGGATATCATCAGATTAAAATGGCGGTTAAGGACCAGGAGAAGACGGCGTTCATCACTCCCTTTGGAGCCTTCTGCTATGTATCCATGCCCTTTGGACTCAAGTGTGCACAGGCGACTTATCAGCGTTGCGTGCAGAACTGTTTTCATAAACAGATTGGATGTAATGTTCATGCTTATGTGGACGATATTGTGGTTAAGTCCATAAAAGAGGAAGCCCTGATAGATGATTTGAGAGAAACCTTTGATAATCTCCGGGTCTACAAGATGATGCTTAACCCGGCCAAGTGTGTCTTTGGTGTTCCTGCAGGCAAACTCTTGGGTTTCTTGGTTTCTGACAGAGGCATTGAAGCTAACCCGGAGAAGATCCAGGCCATCACCTCCCTGGCTAAGCCGGCGTGTATAAATGACGTTCAGCGCTTGGCGGGTCGCATCGCTGCTTTAAGCTGGTTTATAAGCCGTTTGGGTGAGAAGGCCATGCCCTTATATCAGTTGATGAAGAAAACTGATAACTTTGTCTGGAATGATGCAGCTAATACCGCCTTTGAGGAGTTGAAGAAGCAGCTGGCAGAGCCTCCAGTCCTTGCTGCTCCGGTTGATAAGGAGCCCTTATTATTATATGTGGCGGCGAACACACGAGCCGTCAGTGTGGCTATAGTGGTGGAGCGCAAGGAAGAGGGTAAGGAGCATCCGGTTCAGCGGCCGGTTTATTATGTCAGCGAAGTGCTCATCGAGTCCAAACAGCGGTATCCGCATTGGCAGAAGCTTGTTTATGGTGTGTTCATGGCAAGCCGGAAGCTTAAGCATTATTTCCAGGGTCATCCCATAACTGTGGTCAGTTCTGCCCCTCTTGGTGATATCATTCAAAACAGAGAGGCCACAGGGAGAATTGCTAAGTGGGCTATAGAACTGGGACCTCATGGTCTCAAATACGTGCCACGCACTGCTGTTAAATCTCAGGCCTTGGTGGATTTCATCAATGATTGGACAGAGTCACAGGTGCCCGAGCAGAAGCCGGATAACACATATTGGACTATTCACTTCGACAGGTCCAGGCAGTTGGAAGGCTCGGGGGCTGGAGTTGTATTGGCTTCCCCTAAAGGTGACAAGTTCCATTATGTGCTACGGTTGATGTTTCCTTGCACTAACAATGCGGCTGAGTACGAGGCCTTGCTCCACGGTCTTCGGATGGCTAAGGAGATGAGCTTGAGCCGGGTAAGGTGTTTCGGTGACTCAGACTTGGTGGCTCAACAAGTATCAGGCAAGTGGGACTCTAAGGACCCTCTCATGGCGGCTTATCGCCGCGAAGTTGATGCCATTGCTGGGCACTTTCAGGGCTACCAAGTAGAGCACATTGATCGCAGGAAGAACGAGGCGGCTGATGCTCTAAGCCGGCTAGGCTCTCAGCGAAAGCCGGTGCCGCCTAACATTTTCCTGGACGTCCTGTATAGCCCTTCTGTTAAGTTGCCTACAGAGGAAGATTTGGCTGTCCCTGACCCGGAGGCACGACTGGTGGCGGCTCTCCATATCATACCAGACTGGACAATGCCGTATCTGGCTTACATGACCCGGGGCGAGTTGCCTGAGGATGAAACTTTGGCCAGGCAAATAACCCGGCGGGCTAAGTCAATGATCGTTATCAATGGCGAGTTGCATCATCGCAGTGTCACAGGGGCGTTTCAGCGTTGTGTCTCCCCTGAGGAAGGTCAAGAAATCTTGCATGAGATCCATGAAGGGGATTGTGGCCATCACGCCGGCTCAAAGTCTCTTGTGGCCAAGGCTTTTCGTCATGGTTTCTATTGGTTGACGGTTCATGCTGATGCAGAGGACTTAGTCAGTAAGTGTGATGGTTGCCAAAGGTTCTCGCGACGGGCTCACGTACCGGCTCAAGAGCTGAGGATGATCCCAATTACTTGGCCCTTTGCGGTCTGGGGGCTTGATATGGTTGGACCTTTCAAAAGGTCCAAGGATAAGAAGACCCACCTATTGGTGGCGGTTGACAAATTTACCAAGTGGGTGGAAGCTGAGCCAGTTAGCAAGTGCGATGCGGCTACGGCGGTTCAATTTATGAAAAAGGTGATTTTCCGCTTTGGCTTTCCGCACAGCATTATAACTGACAATGGCACCAATCTATCCAAAGGCGCCATGGAAGAGTTTTGTCAGTGAGAGCATATCCGACTTGATGTCTCCTCAGTTGCTCATCCTCAATCCAATGGTCAAGCTGAGAGAGCTAATCAGGAGATTCTAAAGGGTATCAAGCCCCGGCTTTTGGTCCCTTTGCAACGGACGCCGGGTTGTTGGGTGGAGGAGTTGCCCTCCATGTTATGGAGCATCAACACTACTCCTAACAGATCTACAGGCTTCACGCCTTTCTTCATGGTTTATGGGGCAGAGGCCGTCCTCCCCAGTGACATCCGTCATGACTCACCTCGAGTGGCGGCTTATGTTGAGGCAGACAATGAACAGGCGCGCCAAGATGCTCTTACTTGTTGGACGAACAGCGTGATGTGGCCGCAGCTCGCTCCGTGATTTACCAACAAGACCTGCGCCGTTATCATAGTCGCCGGGTTAAAACCCGGGTCTTCCAGGAAGGTGATCTCGTGCTCCGGCTCATCCAGGATCAAACAGATACGCACAAGCTCTCCCCGCCTTCGGAAGGACCCTTTGTGGTCAGCATGAACTTGCACAACGGGTCATATTACCTCATTGACATTCGGGAGCATAAAGATTCAAGTAAGTCGGAGGAAGAGACCCGTCGGCCGTGGAACATAGCTCAGCTTCGGCCTTACTACACTTGAGCCACCAGCTCTCGTGATGTACATATTTCTCTCAGCCGTGTATATATTATGATAAGCAATAAAGCAGGACCTCTGTCCTTTTTTTTCCTCCAAATGTGCACGTGTTGTTTTCATTGCAAGATTACATGATGACTTGAAGGAGGATCCGGCTTATGATCGTATTCGAATCTAGCCATAAGCAACAAGGTCACTTGGGGGCTTCCTGTTCAAACATGGGTCGTATTCGAACCAAAGAGAACATAGCTGTCGATACCCATTTGATTGGCAAAGTGCCGAGCTCATTGGGGAGTTTTCCTTGATCATATTTGAATCATGGTTTCACCCCTTTGGGAACCGACGTGGATCGTATTCGAATCAGCGTCGTTAAACAATTCTTAAAATCACTTGGGGGCTTCCTGTTCAAACATGGGTCGTATTCGAACCAAAGAGAACATAGCTGTCGATACCCTCTTGATTGGCATCGCCACACCCACTGGGGGCTATATGATCGTATTCGAATCTTAGCATAACCCCTTTGGTCCGGGTCTCTGGTCGTATTCGAACCGGAAGCCCCTAAGTTCTTCCAGTTTATAGTCGGTTTTGTCTGATTATTCCAAGTGTGTACGGCCGGGTCTCACTTTGTCGGCTTAACTTGGGTTTACAGTATTGCTGAACGCAATGGGTGTTATAAGCCAGGTAAACCGGAGTTGCGGTACCAACCTTCTTGTCCGGGTTATCTAAACCGGAAGTATGCTTGCAGGCCGTTACGTATGTTCTTATGGCTGTATTCAGGATATCATTGAAGACAAGTCCTTTTTGATTCATATTCCGGGTTATCTAAAACTTATGATTCTCAGGGCGGTAAGCCGCCTCGAGACTTGTGATTTGCCCTTCTATGCAGGATAATTAAAGGCACCTCTTTTGAGGTTAAGAAAAACAAAGGATTGATTATGACCCAGAGAAACATCAAAGAGACAACTTCAAAAGACTTCAGCATTCAATACGTGCACGAGGGCACGGCAGAGATAAACTGTTGCACCTACTCTATTACAAAACTCATCAAGTCTAAAAGGGTGGAGCATTGTTTGGTAAACCGGCTGCGGAAGTTAAGACGCTTGCTGGGTGGAAGTCTCCGACTCATCTCTTCCTTCTCCTCCGGTTGTTCCCAAGACCCGGAAGGTTGATGACTTCCAGTCGATGCCGCTGAGAGCTTCGAACTGGGCTTCCTCGTCAATTAACCCAGAAGGGTCAATCTCCGGGGCGAAAGTGTGCTGACGAGCCGGCGGGATCAAGTTGAGGGCTTCATAGCGCGGAGTAGGAATCCTCTGATTTTCTGCGTCGTAGCCCGGCTGGTACTTGGTCAGATCGGTATCGTTGCCAATAAGAGTGGCCACCGGGCGTACGGCCTTCACGCAAGCTGCAAAGTCCTTCTGATCAAAGGCGGTGCCGTCTTCCTTCAGACTTGGGTAGCCGAGGGCGATGTCCGCCGGGTCTAACTCTGGCAAGAACGCCTTAGCCCGGCTCAGCGCAGCAATCGCTCCGGCTCTTGCAGAGGCTCGTCGCAGTTCTTAGATCCGTTGAGGAAGAACGACGAGCCGGCGAAGGACTTCCGCCAGGTGAGTCGGCACCTCGTTGGAGAGGGCCACCACAGCCAAGGCACGTTGTGACCCGGTGTAGAGTTGCTCCACCAGGGTGTATACGGCCTTCAGCTTGGTCACCACACTCTGATTCAGGTTGGTACTTCTGGGACCTGTTTAACAAAGACAGATAAGCCGCCAACAAGGATGAAATTATGAGATATACACATTCTAAACTTGATGAAAGCCGGCGAGACGACTTACCGAAGACTGCGGCCACCATCTGGGACACTTGGCGCTTTAGGCCGGAGAGCTCGACGGTCTTCTCGGAGAGAGCCTTCTCCGCCTGTTCAGCCCGGTTCACCAGTGCGACCTTTTCTTCGGCCCACGCCTTCCGCTCAGCGTCGAACTCCGTCTTCAGCTTCTCTTGCGCGGTGATGCTGGACACGAACTTGGCGTTTGCCTTCCGGGTCTCCATCTCTTGCATCTTCAGCCGGTTCTTGAGATCAGCAAGGTCAGCCTCGAGCTTCTTGCCAATAGCCTGTATAAACTTCCGGGTTATGACATGAATAGTTACTATATAAGTCCCAAGCGTTTTCCAAGCAAAGACACTTGGCACTTGGGGGCTAATGCATATTGAACGTATCTATCTACAAACTGCCGGCTCGATTGAGTAAGCCGGAACCTAAGTCTACAACATATTCAATCATAAGTCGTCGACTTGGGGGCTAGCATGGTAAAGGTAACTATGCAGTAAGTAAGAGGACAGCAGAATGATACCTCAGACTTCTGCTGGATCTGGTTCACCATGGCAACCTCTGTGTCCCGGCTCTTGTGCACTTGGCTGATGTAGCCAGAGACGAGCTCTCCGATGCTCAGGTTGGCGTAGTCGGAGAGGTCCAGGTTCACCCGGTGGGGCTGCAGCAACTCCCCCTTAGCGGAGCACTTGGCCAGCACGGTAGGTCTCCCCGGCTCAACGAACTCCGTCCGGGTGATTACCACGTCCGGGTCATTTGTTGGTTGAGCCGAGCCGGAGGCCTCCGGGTCAGCAGAAGCTTCTACAGGTGCCGTGTCCATTGGAGTGGTGGCTTCGGGGGCGGAGGCAGCTGGCGATTCTTGGACCGTCACCTCCGGCTCAGGCAAATCCGGCTCTCCGGCCGACTTGGTTTTCTTCGCCCTCTTGGTGAGCTTTGCCTGGGCACTGAAAGAACAACAAAGGTTAGTATAAAAAGTATGAGCAAAGACCAGAACAAATATAAGAGGGTTATCATTACCCGGGCACGGTCTTGAAAGCCGGCAGACTTGACTGCATAGAGTCGCCGGAAGACGGGGAGGTCTCCTGATAATTTGAGTCAGAAGAATTGAGTGGCTGACGTATAACACCCGCCAACGGATGAAAAGGGTACAAGTGGGAAATAACCTCAGTTCGGCGCTTCCTTGATGCGTCAGGTAACCCGGAGGAGAGGTCGGTGTCCTTGCTGGTCCGGGTGTGACGCCGGCTCTCATGAACCTGTCGCTTCAAAATAAATTGAGGATCTTGATAAGCTAAAGGATGTGAAAAGCTTACTTTCCGGGTTACCCTTCGGACTTTCAGCCTTGGCAAGGGCTCCGAGTCGGAGGAAAGTGCCATTACCTCTTCAACCACCGGGTTACTGGCTCCGGTGTCATCCTGTTGATGAACAAGTGTTGGTAAGGCGGACAGAGACAAACAATAAAACATGACAAAGAGCTTACAGGTTCAGGAGTTACCTCTGACTCGGAGCTGTCGCTTAGCTGCATCAGCTCCGAAGCGGTTGGCCTACTTCCCTTCTTACGGGGAGCGGCTTTTTTTGGCGGCTTTCTTCACCTTTCTGGCCTTCTTGGCCGCCTCATGGTCATATTTGACCCGCTAGAACTTGTCGTCAGCCTGAAAAATACAATGATGATTTCTTCAAACGATTCAGATAAAAGTTATATACAGAAGAAGATAGGATGATCAGATTGGCGGCTTACCGCTGGGGCTGGGTTGGTCTTGCAGAAGGGGGCTAACCCGGTCCTTCCGCAGTCTGCCAGGCTCTCGTTTAAAAGAGCCTTGGTCATCTCCTCTGCAACGTCTTCAGGAAGATTATTGCGGCTGTGTCTCTGAGGGTCGTCCTTTCGGCCCGTGTACTCACACATTAAGCCGGGGCGGCGGCTCAATGGGATCACCCGCCACGAGATCCAGACCCGGACTAGATCGATTCCATTCAGACCATTGCCGAGGAGAGCCTTGATCTTGTTGATAGTAGGGAGCAGAGGCTGGCGCTCCGCCGGAGTCAGTTTGTCTGACAGTGGGTGTGTTGACTTCAGACGTGATGGGCGAAAGCCGGGCAGCGGACTTTCATCAGCCGGTGACGTATCTTGGCAATAGAACCAAGTCATGTTCCAGTCCTTTGGGTGGCTCGGCGGCTCTGCGTAAGGGAAAAGGCAGTCCCTACGCCGCTGGATGGAGATGCCACCTAACTCCAGACTTGGCCCATTGGCGCACTCATTCTGACGGATCAAGTAAAAAAGCTCTCTGAAGAGCAGCAGACTAGGTTCTTCTCCAAGGTAAACCTCGCAGAATACTTGGAAGTTGCAGATATTGGACACTGAGTTGGGTCCTATGTCCTGAGGCCGCAGATCGAAGAAATTCAGAACATCTCTGAAAAACTTTGAGCCGGGCGGTGCAAAGCCCCGGCTCATATGATCCGCAAAAATCACTACCTCCCCGTCCTTTGGCTGTGGTCTCTCTTCTGAGGGGTCAGGGGCACGGTAGGACATGATGTCTTTCTTGGGCAGATATCCAGACTTAACAAAATCCGCTAGGGTCTCATTGGTGACATTGGACCTCATCCAGTTGCAAGTGATGGAGGCTTTGGGAGCTTTGGGAGGCATGGTGAAAGTCGGCAGTCTATGATAAAAGGAAAAACGTCCGGGTTAATTATGAGCTGGAAGAAATCTACAGTTCAATGTCAAGGTGGCGGCTTATGAAGGGGACTAATGGTATACATTTAAGTGCATCGGGCTATTTAAGCCGCCGAGGGATTGAGAGTAATTTGATTGTCTACAGGCCTTATCATAGCTAAGCCGGAAATTTTATGGCGCATGGTTTTCTTTAAGCCGGAAGGTTCTACGGCGCGTGGTTTCTTTAAACCGGAACTGTAAACCGCCGAGATTCAATGATTGCAGTTTTTTACTAAGTGTGGTAAACAGGTTTCACACATTGCAGTAAAAAATTTAGATCAAAATGGTCGGTCCAAAGGAAATTTTCTAGACCTAAAATACAGACGCATGGGAGTTCTTGATCTCGAATGAGGTCTTTATGCAGTGAAAAGAAATCTACTTGTGTTTGAAATGGGTGCTAAAACATCTACCGCAGTGGTTCCGTACGGGTTAAGATCAAAAAGGAGCAGTAAAAAAGAAGACTACCGGAGCTTGTGGGCGACGGCGACGAACACGAAGAACGCGGACGAACCCTACGGCAGATCTATTCTACAGGACAAGCAGGACTTACAGGGGCTGGAGAGTCGCGGAGGTCGTCGCGTTTCTCTGGTCAAATCAGGGTGATGCAGCGGCCTGAGCTGGTGACGACGAGAAGACCCGCGGCGGCGACGGCGGCAGAGCTCGAGCAGCACGGGACAGTGAGAGGAAGGAGGCGACAGAGGAAGGAGAGTGAGAAAGGCCCGTCGGGCCGGCCTATTTATAAGGCGAGCTCATAAGTGGGCGCGAGAATCAAGGAGACCACGGCGTGGTTATCTCCCCACGAGACGCCTCGATTTTCGGGATGACAGTAAAGAAAAAGATCCGTTGCGGATCTGGCGGAGTAAAAAACGGGCTTAATGGAAGATGACGTCACGGCGGATTACCCGGAGTCCAGAGGATGACGTCATGCCGGGTTATGGCTCTCACACAATGGTAAGCCGGAGATTTTCTGTCGAAGGGATTGAAGATTGACATGAGCCGGCTCAAATCAATCTGGGGCCTAATGTTGAGGATATAGACCTTAGAGTCACCCGCCAGGAGGGGCCGGGTTACTCATATGGTCATTGCCAGAAGCCCGGAGCCAAGCTTGAAGACGATGGGCCAGAGATGGGCTTAAGACCCGGATATGGCTTAAGGCCTGTAGTTACAATCATTATTATGGTAGAACTTGTAGTATAAGGCAAGAATAGTTAAGAGTCCGAGCCGGACACTCTTATAAGTCGGCCGGGACTCTGAGAGCTGTTGGGCGTCGGCCTCCCTATATAAAGGGACGACCCGGCAGCGGTTGAGGGACAAGAACAATCTCATCGAGAGCCGGGCATAGCAGATTAGCTCCCTAGTTATCGAAACCCTAATCAATACCACCTCAAACTGGACGTAGGCTTTTACCTTCACCGTAAGGGGCCGAACCAGTATAAACCCTCGTATTCCTTGTCCCGCTTAACCCCTTTAAGCTTCCTAGTTGCGATGGCTCCACGACTAAGTCCTAGCTCGAGGACATCTGCCGTGACAATTCCACGACAGTACTGACCTCGCGCCGCTCAAGGAGCGTATCGAGCCCATCATCAGCCTCATCGATGGAATTCAAAGGGTGGAGGGCCAGCACCGGGATTAGGCACCCCGTTTCTTATCGCCGCTGCAGGTTCATGACCAAGACAATTTCTATCTTTAGTTAGAACCGCAGCAACAATTTGATGTAATATAATTCTGCAGTACTTTTGATATGATGCACGTTATTCTCCTGTTCAACCTTTCTTTGTATGTCCACCCTACGTTAACCGGGTAGGCTTGTTGGCGGGTAAACCCAGGGCGGCGTCTTCAGGACGGATCCCCAATGGCCTGCCGGGTGTGCTTGCTGTCGGGCGAACCACCTTACCGCCCTTAACGCGGCCGCTCGAACTGTCAAGCTTGACTCGAGTCAGAATCGAGAGCGTTGCCAAGTGTGGAAGGCTACCCTGCCACTCTCGACGCGGCCGCTCGAGCTTTTGAGCAGACTCGAAACAGAACAAGGGTGTTGCCAATTGCGGGAGGGCCCCTTTGCGTGCAGGTTTTCCATACAAAGAACGAGATCTCCGAGGGGAATAACCTTATATAAAGAAGAAATATCTAAAGTTCGGCATGATTTAGCTTTCTTGCCGCCGAACTGGCGCCCTTCGCGCTTGCAGGCGGCGACACCCTTTAGCCGTCTTCTTCTGTAGAACCCATGGCCACGAGGAACTGCTAGGCTGGCTGCTAGACCAGATTCCCACAACTGCGCCCCCTACCTGGCGCGCCAAAGATGTCGGTGAGGACGACACCTATGGGATCACTGGAATCCCTTCTACGGTCGGCGGGCGCGGGGTTGTGAGGAGAGCAGGTCCAGGAGCCAGCACAAGGATCGTTTACCCAGGTTCGGGCCACGAGGATGCGTAAAACCCTAGTCCTGCCTTGGTGGATGTATTGAGTGTTCTTGAGCTTTCGAACTAGCTACGGTGGCTGTCTTGTTTCAGAGAGCCGAATCCCTCTCCAGTACGCCATGGGCTCCTTTTGTAGTCGAAAGGGGCTGCCACAATGGCGCACAGGAGGTGGAAAGGCCTACAGTACTGCGAGCTTATCGCTCATATTACAGGACAAGATGCATTTAATGCATCGCTTAGGTGTCCCTTAGCTTTATCGGGGACGGGAGCGAGGCCCGTCCCGTCCGTCGCCGCTCCTCCTTGCTTCGACACGCGCCCTGGCCAGCGATGCATGCGGCGCCATGTAGGCAAGCAGACGGCTGAGGTGGCGCGGTGGTAGGGTCTTCACGAAGACCTGTATGCCACCACGGAGGTGCTTGCTGATTTGGCCTGGAAGCTGCATGTTGCCACGCAGGTGCCTGCCCAGCTGGTTGGGCTGGCAGCTGCATGCGAACGGCGGTGGAAACTTGGCTGGTGCGGCCTGGCAGTGGCCCCGTTGATGTCCTCGGCAAGGGCCTTGCTGGGGGCCCGGCAAGGGTCTTGTCGTGGCGCGCAGTCGTCCCCGACAAGGATCTTGCCGGGGGTCTTATGGCTCTCCTCGGCGGGGGTCTCGCCGAGGGTCGTCGTCTTCTGATCCTCATCTGATCTTGTGCGTTTATGATCTTGACAAAGATCTGCATGCCACCACGGAGGTGCCTCCTGAGCCCTGGTCCCAACGTAGTTGGTTGGGTTGAAACCTGTGGGCTCAAGGGTGGCTCGCTCTGTTGGTGTTAGGGCAAGTTGCCCCCGCAAGGGTCTTGCCGGGGGAGTCCACCTCGCCCCTTTGTTGTCTTGTGCTTCTGGCTTCTCTTCGGCTTCCCTCCCTTGCCCTGTTAAGTGTGGCCGTAGACGCGGCTCCGACTGCCCGTGCCCAAGTAAAGGGGTAAAAAGGAGCACCCCTACTTTTGTACACCGACACGATACCTAGTTCAATCTCGTTACCGGCAAGTCTCTTTACTCGTTCCGTAATACATCATCCCGCAACTAACTCATTAGTTGCATTGCTTGCAATGCTTATAGTGATGTGACAAATCCTAATCTCGATCTATGCCAACTCAACAAGTACCATCGGAGACACCTGTAGAGCACCTTTATAATCACCCAGTTACGTTGTGACGTTTGGTAGCACACAAAGTGTTCCTCTGGTATTCGGGAGTTGCATAATCTCATAGTCATAGGAACATGTATAAGTGATGAAGAAAGCAATAGCAATATACTAAACGATCAAATGCTAAGCTAACCGAATGGGTCAAGTCAATCAAATAAGTCTCTAATGATGTGATCCCGTTAATCAAATGACAACTCATGTCTATGGCTAGGAAACTTAACCATCTTTGATTCAACGAGCTAGTCAAGTAGAGGCATACTAGTGACACTTAGTTTGTCTATATATTCACACATGTACTAAGTTTCCGGTTAATACAATTCTAGCATGAATAATGAATATTTATCATGATATAAGGAAATATAAATAACAACTTTATTATTGCCTCTAGGGCATATTTCCTTCAAAACAGTGGTTTGAAAAAGAAGAAGAAAAAGAAGCTAGTTGCACGCGTGGGAATCCGTGGTCATATAAATTATATGAACGAAAAGAGACAATTTTTGAATAGTTTGTGGCCATTTTGTATGATAAAAATAAATTTGGCCCTTAAAAACTTGGTCATTTGCTACGCAATGTCAAAAGATGCAAACATCAGAGCAAACGATGCAAACGATGTAAAAAACAGAGCCAGCACGTTCACAAAAAACAGAGCAAACGATGCAAGAAAACGACGCAATTCGACGGCCCAACCAGAGCTTGGTTTCCTTTTGGGCCCAATAACAATGTTTTTGCGGAGTCAGTGGTGGGCGAGCAGCCGAGCACAACCAATAGGATCGCCTCTCGCAGATCGCCCCATGATCCAACGATGCGGAGCCGTCCTTGTGATCCAACAGCGCGGAGCCTGCACGCAGCCAGCCCACCGAATTCCTTCTAGAAGACCAGATCTGAGGGCTGTCGCTTGGCGCGAGGGTATGATCGGACGGCTGACGTTGGGAGCTAGGGTTAGGCGAAACCCCGCGGGGTTTAGAGGGGTTTTGAGCTGGTCACAACGGGGTTTCGAAGGCTTTGACTGATCATAACTAATTAAAAAAATCAAAAAAATATGAAACCTTCGTCGTTCATTGTTTTATAAGACAAACTAACGAGGAAAAATACTAAACTTGGTCTATGGTCATTTCCATGAAAAAACCCTAGCTGGCACGATCGAGGTCAAATGAGCACCATTAATTTGAAAAAAATCAAAAATATATATAACCTGCGCACAATGTTGTCTTATGTGACATGTTACCAACCAAAAATCATAAACTTGGTCTATGGTCATTTTCATGAGAAAACCTTCACACATATGAGCTATCATGTACATGATTTCATAGAGTTCAAGGAGAGGAGGTAGTGTTACCTTCTGTTTTTGAATTTTTAAAAAAAATCACCAAAGCTTTATTTTAAAGTGAATAAGAAGGATCTGAAGTTAGTTTTCCATTTTCATATTTCAAAATGTGTTTTTAATAGTTTTTATATTAAAGCATATGTTTTCAAAAGAAAATGTAAAAATATGAAGATTAATTCAAAAAAATAGTGAGACTTCGAATCTACACTATGGAAATTGAATATGTGTTAATAAAAAAATATTTCGCTCGTTTCGAATCTACACTTGATTACAAATGGGCTGTTTACCCTAGCCTGGGAGCTCATTTGGAGCACATTTCTCAAATTCAAATTTATTTGACCTCCTCTAAATCACTTCAAATTTTGCACACATGATCATCTACACAAACATAGATAGTTTGCCAAGGTTTTACTTATTTTTGCGTTTTCTTGAATTTGTACTGTCCAGGTTTGCCAAGGTCTACATGATCTCATTTGGAGCATGCATTTGATTTCCTACACAACATGTGTAATCATTGCAGCACCTAAAATCATAGTTCACGACATCTAAACATAACTAACCATAGATTCAGGACAGACAAATATACCACATGCAAATTTAAGGACAGGCAAATATAGATAGCAACCAGATTACTAGCATAACCAACGAGATTCAGTTCAACAAACCATAACCAACGAGATTCAGTTCAACAAACCAAAAGTAACCCAACAGATAAACTTAAACATTCAGTTCACAGCATCACATCATCAATCACATCACGCCGGAGTCAGGGCCTTCGCGAGGGCGGCATGCTGCCCCTGATCATGTAGTCCTCCCCGCGAATCGCTACATCCTCAGCATGAGACAGAAGGTGATCGAAGCGGCCATCCCTTGGCTTTGGCTTGGTGGTGTAGTAGGGGCAGTGCCACTTCTTGAACTTGCGGTTGTAGAAGGAAGCAACTCCCCTGGCCTTGATCTTCTCCACCTCCTTGGGTGTGAAGGACGCGACGTTGCCCTTGTACACATCATCTCCAGAATCATACTGCACACATGAATGAATTACATTAATACATTATAGATTCATATACACCATGTCAAAGGAACTAAATGAACAAGGCCCATCTGTTAAATCAACTACTCTAACCATCTGAACTACCGTATGAATCACAATCTAACCAATGCAACTAGGGAGCAACTAACTCTACAAGCTAAGCAAGTGCAAATACCTGCTCCTCCCCGGCAGGCGGCGCAACGGGGGTATCGGGATGGACTGTGCCGCTCGACGTCGTCACCTTCTGCAGCGATGAGGCGGAGCCCGCCACATCCGCAGCGGTTGCGAGTTTCCCCGCACCGCCGTGGACGCCGCCGACATTCGCGGTCACCGGGCCTTACCCTGCAGCTCCACCACATCTCCGGCCACTGCGCCGGCGTCGCCACGAGCGTCGGCCATCTAACAGATGGAGGCGATGAAGGTGAGGAAGAGGATGCGGTGGGGAGAGCAAGACGGTGCCGTGGAGGCAGTGGAGGAGAGCGAGACGACGCCGGTGGGGGAGAGGAAGACGATGCGGCAGGGAGGGGATTTGGTGGAAAATGGTAGGGGCGATGGAGGTGGTTGCCCCTCTTTATATGATGGGACGTTTCAGGCAAGTCCATGGACACGTGCTACCCCACGACCGCGGTCTTGCATGCACCCACGTATACGCGACCCCACTCGTCAGCTAACGGTCAAAGGCATTGACCCGACGGCAACGTCCGTTATAACCTGTTCCGAGGGTTTCGGGCAAGGAAGTGGGGAAAAGTGAGCAAAAGTTAACAGAGTGGGGATGAATAAGTAGAGCTAAGGAACCAGGGGCACAGAAATAAAAATCCCTTTATTAATACTAAAAAGGTCTTGTGTTGCCAATGATTATGCATGTCGAATGGGACTGATTGGGTGTCACCTGTTTTTTCTTTCTATTTGATTGGGTGTCGCCAGTTTTTTTCTTTCTATTTGTTGAGATGCATCAAGTGTGAAATCGGCTCTCTGCTTGCTGAAGTTTATATTGGTAGGGCATGTAAAGACTTCAACTGGTCTATTTATGCGGAAGTTTATTTTGTAGTTGATGTCTTGGTCTTCAGGTTGCAATCCTCTAGTTCTTGTTCCCTAGCTCAATGTTAATTATATTGCTGAATCAGGCACTGTTCATGTTGCTTTTCTACCGGGTGCTCTCCTAATTGTAGAAAACAACAAGTACATCATATACCCAAGCCACTATTTCCGGGGGCGTTTTCGCTCTAAGGTTTACCCACTTGTATGAAAATGACCCCTCGGTAAATTTGTACATGGCCCATGTATTTTTTTGGTAAATGGTTGTGTACGAATGCGTGGTGTGTTCAGGGTTTCATTTCAAAAAAATTGAACGTGGGTGGCAGCTGCGTTGGTTGCTTTAGCATTTTTGTTGTGTGTGCGGCAGGTTGTACGGTGGAGTTCGTGCCCTAGCGCGTTCGTTCTGCCTCAGATGCTTTCTGTTGATTTCTATTCGTCATCGGGTTCTGCTTCTGTCGCTGTCGGCCAAGTCGTTGTCTCGCTTTCTGTTGTCCATTGGGTTGCCTGCGTGCTGCTGTTGGCCCAGTTGCTATTGCTTCGGTTGGCGGTGGGGTATTCCTTTCTGAGAGCATCTCTAGCCGTTGGCCTCTAGAGACGTGTAAAAACGCTGTCTGAGGACGAGCCGGCGTTAAAATGGACGTGGGGGCGAGCGGGTTCCTAGCCGCAGGCCCTAGGGCCGCCCCAAACGCCGTTTTTTTTAAGAAAAGGGTATTCGGCAAAGTTCGGCAAATTGGACAAAGTATTCAGCTAAAGTTCGGTAAACTAAAGTTCGGTAAACTGGACATATATTCGACATACTCGACATTACATAGCAAAATTATTTTAAAAAAAGCCGCAACTAAAACTATTTAAGGGGCGAAGAAGTCGCTGAGCGCGGGAAAGTCGCCGACGTCGCCGCCATCCTCGCCGTTGTCGTTGTCGGCCTTCTCCTCCTTGACGCGGCCGCCCCTGCTGGACCCCTGCCCGGCGTCGCCTTGGCGGACCTGTGGCGGCGACGCGTCATCGTCGCTGTCGTCGAGGACGACGACGCCTCCCTCGTCGCAGCCCCGGCGCCGAGCCGTGAACTGCTCGTAGGCGCGGCACTGGCGCTCCAGCTCCGTGCGCGCCCAGTCTTCACGCGCCCATTTCAAGGCATTGTATCGTCGAGCTCCTCCTTGCCGCCGCAGGCGAGCCCGGGCTCCGTCTTCACGGCGGCGAGCCCCGGCTCCGTCTATGGTTTGACGTAGCGCGGAGGAGCCGAGGAGGAGGCGCGCCAGCCGCCCTCGTTGATGACGATGCCGGCGCTGCGGGTGGGCCGGCCGAGCGGCATCTCCGCTGCGGGCTCGGCCTTGACGCCGAACACCGCTGGCGAGCCGGAGGAATGGGAAGAGGAGCGTGAGGAGGATTGAGAGGAGGAAGACGAGGTGGAGCCGAACCTCCTGGGCATCCATTGCCCGGTGCTCCGGGCGGGGACTAGGGCGGCCGCCGCGGTAGGGTATGCCAGCGGCGGGTCATTGTCGCCCTCGAGGTGATGGAGCACCTCGTGGAGCGTGCGGCTGGGGGCGCCCCTCGCTGTTCTTGACGCCCCCCACCACCGGCGCCCCGTTGATGGACGCCAGCCGCTGCACCTGCCAGCGCTGGAAGTACACCGCCCACGACGCGTGGTTGTCGGCGGCGTACTGGGGAGGGTGCGTTGCTCCTCCGTCAGGGACGCCCGCACGCGGTCGACCTCGGCGGGGAAGACGGCGGGGCGCGCATCGACGTCGGGCACCGGGGGAATGGGGACGCCCCCGTTGCTGAGCCTCCACCCCGTCGGCCCGACGCGCATGTCCGGTGACGTCGGGATGTTCGCCTCGAAGAAGAGGTAGGCCTCCCACTCGTGGAGCGAGGCCGCCGCCGCGACGCCGGGGAATCGCTCGGCCGTCGGATGGGCTTGGGGAGAGAAGGGAGGGGAGGAACGTCGGCGGGCGGCGTACGAACGGGGAGAGAGGCAGAGCTCGGCGGCACTCGGCGACGGCTGTAGGCTGGTATGGTCAGAGGCGAGGGGGGGGCGCTGGTTTTATAGCCCTGCGTCGTGTGTACGTGTGGCGGGAGGGGAGGCGTCGCCGCGCCGCCCATGAGGAATCAATGGCAAGGCTGACCGGCGGCAGCCTTGCCATTGATTTCCCGCGGGTAACCGAGGCGTTCTGAGGACTACGAGGCGCGTGTCGCTGACTTGGCGGGCCCGCGGCTCTTTCGCGCCAAAATCGCTCGCCCCAGCGCCCCGGGCGCCCTCAGCGCGCCGGGTTCGGCCTGGGTCCGCTGGTGTCAGTTTCGGCCCAAACCGGCGAAAAACGTCATTCTGGAGGCACGACTGGGCCGATTTTTGGGCGCCGCGTGAAAAAATCGTCTAGGAAGGGCCTGGTGGAGGCGCGGTTGGAGATGCTCTAATAGAGCGGTGCCGCCTTACTGCTCTCGGTCGTTCGATCTAGATGGTGCTGACTGTGCACGTCTCTTTATTGGGTTATATGTGTTGTCCTCCGTTGGGCTAATCGATGCCGTCCTACTGCGAGAAGAGAAGCAACGGTGCCGCCTCGATCGTCTTATCTAGATGTTGCTGTTTTCTTTCATCGCTACCGCTATTACCGTCTATTCCAGAGCCTGCTGTTTCTTTCTTATCGATGCAGCTGTCGTCATTTCATCTCCAGTCGAAGGCGCGTCGCGAAGAATCCCGTCCAATGTTCTAGCACCGCTCTACCGCCGTATCCAGCTATAAAAGCTCCTCCCTTCGGCCTGCATCTCCCGATCATGGTTGTTCCCACGTCTGTTCTCGGCGCTACCCGTCTCAGCGCCCTCTCTTCCGGGGTCCCTCTCCAACCTTCTCTCCACGCGACTATGGTGACGGCGCACAGAGATCGTCAGAAACGGCGTGTGTGCGGGAAGCAGGATTAAGGCGGCGACGGCATGCCATTCTCGTCGCTGTTGTTCATGTTCTCGCTGTCGTCGCCTCTCCACCTCTTCCGATCTCATTATGTTTTTCTTTTCCTGCTACAGTTCATGGTGCCCTAACGCTGAGGGGAGCTGTGGAAAGACCGGAAGCTGCCAGGGACATCGAGGGCAGCCCGCTGGGCGTGCAGTCAATGGAGCCGCACAAGGCACCAGGGATCGCTTGGGGTGCGGCCGCAAAGGGGGGTTCTGTCGCCGCCACCAGGGGCCTGTATCAGGCAAGGAGCTGCGTCGAGTCGATGTCGATGCTGCTCTGAGGAGCGAGAACCTGCATCGCCATCGCCGGGTGGGTCTGCCTCTCGCCGTTCGAGCGGGAGTGCCGCCAGCGCCGCCCTCGGATATCTTCGTCTAAGGAGGAGCAGCCACCACCATGGAGGAGCCGGCTGCGCCGTTCTATCTGCTTTACCGAGAAAAGCCGGGGAGCTGCTGGCATCTTGCACGACGGCGTCGCCTGCGGGTCGACCAATTTCTTCTCGACGCTCTACAACATCGACTGCTGGGGCGTGCGACTGCTGCCTATGCCGCACCGCCGTACCCCCACCCCAGCTGCGTGCTTTGTTGCCTCTCTCAATGGCCTGAGGGAACAGGCGCGGAGGTGCCGCCCAAGCGTCGGCATTCCTCTCGCACGCGGCCATGCTGCTACTGCCTTCGTTTTACAGGTACGTGGGTAGTAAGCGTTCGTCTCCTTACTTCCATTCGTGTCTCCTTTTATTTTTCTGTGCCTGCGTGTCTGTTTATGGAGATTTCATGTTTATGTTGTATAGACCATGGAACATGGAACCACAGATCAGTTCAGCAGCGACTTTGGTCTGAACACGTCCTTGGCCATCCTGGGTGACGACTCTGATCTGGGATGACTGTATGTCATCTCTGTTCTGTTCAGTTTCAGGTTTGGTCGTGTGCTACATATTTATTATTAACACATGCTTTAGATCAGAGTGCCAATCCCGTAAAATCAAACATCCCGGCCCCGTGTCACTCCCCCGTGGGGCGGCCCGGGCACGAAGCCCTAGCCGCCGGAGGTCGCATCCCCACCACCCCTACCTCCGCCGCCGCCGGCGAGCGCCGCCGAGCAAAGCCCGCGCGGCGGCGGCGGCGGGCCTTCTCTTCCTCTCGCCTGCTACAGGAGCTGCGCGGGGCTGCTCCCCTGGGCTGAGGAGGACGCTGTCGGGCGAGAGCGCGGCGCGGCCTGCGCGCGCTGGAGGCTGGGCGGCGCGGTGTTGCGCGCTGGAGATTGGGCGGCGCGCGCGGACTGAGGGGCGCCACCATGCGGGAGCGCGCGGATCTAGAGAGCCGCAGTCGCGGCGGCGGGTTGGCGTGTGCGTCTGCGAGGATCGAAGCAACGATGGCGCTCCATGGGCAGGGGTCGGGCCCGATCCGGGTTCGCTGCGGGGCTGCGGCGGTTGCCCTGTGGTGATGTGGGTGGCGTGGATCCGGCGCGGCCGCCGGCGCGCGAGGTGGAGGGGGGAGTGCAGCAGGGCGCCACGGATCTGGCGCAGCCATCGGTGGAGAGGGGTGTGCAGCGAGATGGCGCAAACCTGGCGCGGCCGTGCTGAGCGCGTGTGGGGAAGGCCTAGGTGCTTGTCAGTTCGCTGGTCGTCCGCAACTGCTGGTTGCGTTTCGCGCCATGATGCAGTTGCGGTTCGCGCTCGGCGGCGTTTGGCGGTGTAGTTGGGTGGCCGCAGTTTGTTCCGGGGCGGCGAGTGCGCTTGTTGTTCTCTGCGCAGGAGAAGTTGTGGGAGATGAATGGCATCCTTGATCGGTGTTGCATCCTCTTGATGGTCACTCGGTAAGCTCGACGCTGCTTCGAATGAGAGGACGAGATGGTGGTGGCTGGAGGGAGAGGAATGGCCTCGCTGCGGTTGTTGCATCCTTTGTCGGGAGAGGAATGGCCGACATGCGTTACATCCTCGAGGAGACGAATGGCGTCGTGTTTGGTTGCATCCTTCTGATGGGAGACGAATGGCGCTGCTGAGGGTTGCATCCTCCGTCCAGTGGGGGCCGTGGATGCTAGGTTGGAAGCACGTCGAGCTTACCGGGGAGGTGCGGTTGGCCGTGGAGGCAGGTGTAGTGGTTCGGTGTGTAGGCTGACCGGATCCTAGGTTCGGGCTATGCAGGTGAGACTGTCGGCGAAAGTCGTACTCCGGTTACGGCCGGAGTCGTCGATGGCGGCACTTTCACGCGTCACTCCTATCGGTGTCAAAACCGGCGGATCTTGGGTAGGGGGTCCCGAACTGTGCGTCTAAGGCGGATGATAACAGGAGGCGGGGGACACGATGTTTACCCAGGTTCGGGCCCTCTTGATGGAGGTGATACCCTACTTCCTGCTTGATTGATCTTGATGATATGAGTATTACAAGAGTTGATCTACCATGAGATCGTAGAGGCTAAACCCTAGAAGCTAGCCTATGGTATGATTGTTGTTGTCCTACGGACTAAACCCTCCGGTTTATATAGACACCGGAGGGGGCTAGGGTTACACAGAGTCGGTTACAAGGGAGGAGATCTACATATCCGTATTGCCAAGCTTGCCTTCCACGCCAAGGAGAGTCCCATCCGGACACGGGACGAAGTCTTCAATCTTGTATCTTCATAGTCCAACAGTCCAGCCAAAGGATATAGTCCGACTGTCCGAGGACCCCCTAATTCAGGACTCCCTCAGCTCCCTCGTTGGAGGCATCGATGTAGCTGCTCTCATCTTGCCTTTCCTGACGTGCTCCGGGGGAAACCCTTGATCTAGTTTAGATCGATCGATGGCGGCGCTATACGGCGTCGCGTTCTCTCTTGGGAGCATCGTTCTGGAGGTGGATCCAGTCAGAGGGACTCGTGGCTCTTGTGGATGTGTGTGTTGTTTGCCGAAAGGCCCCGTTTGTATGGTTTTTGGGTCCGGTTTCCTTTATAAACTGGACCAACCCTTTTTGTCCTGATCAATGAATTTGGTAGATCTACTACCAACATTCAAATTATTAACACATGCTTTACATGTCTTGATCCAGTGTAGTCTTATTTAGATTATACTCAATGATGAGGATGGAATTAGTGGATGCTTTCTGTCAATAATGGATGTATAATCGGTATAATTGGATGCTGGATTGATGTGCTTTAGACTGATGACCCAATGTGCCTATTTGAACAAATCCAGTGTTGGACATGAAATGCATATATACACGGATACACCAACATGCATGGTCTTTGAACTAATTTCTTTCTTTCTTCACGTACTACTAACTTCTCTATTTCCCCAGGGATTCCCATTTCTCTTTTTTTATTTAAGATATTCTTGGATTTACCAGCCAATTTTATGGGCTTCCCATTTGAATTCCAGGGTAATTGAGTGGTACTCTCCTTGGACGCACATAGCGATTTATCCTGGGATTTGTTTGTTTGCTCAAACTGCCTTTTGCTTTGCGGCATGGGATTGGTTAGTTTTCGGTTTGGCAGCTGATAGGTGAGTGCACTGACAGGGCACAAATTTCGGGGATGTGATTACCTGCATGGCAATGGATGTGACTACGTGCATGTGATTAGCTTAAGCGTTTCTTAATCATTATTAATTTTTTCGATTGAGATATTTTTCCTCGATGTGATTAGCTTAGGCGTTTTTGAATTATTATTATTTTCTTCTGATTGAGATGTTTTTCCTTCATGTGATTAGCCATGTCCTCTGGCAGTACGTCCTGTTCTCCACCAACCTCTGCCCCGTCGGCCCAATATCGAACGAAGCATGTCCTTCTCTCCCAATGATGGTTTCGCTTTGATCTTTAAACACGTCATAGGATAGCGGCCCCATTGCTCCTGGCCATGCTTCTTCCCGCCTCCGATCGTGAGCGGTTCAAGGGCGTGCTCACTATAGCATCACCTGATTATCAATGATCATAACTATCACACATTTGAAGTCACAAAGAGAAACCTGTTTCCAATGCAAGAGAAGGCACGCACCAACCAATGAAAGTTCAACATGTAACCGCCTAGCAAAATAAATTCACAAGACAGACTAAGATCCTAGCAAAATAAATTCACAAGACAGATTAAGATCCTGGCAAAGATATGCACCAATTTGCAAAAGATCTATACAAGTTCATCACAGGCAGGAAGCCGCGCTATCATAAATAAATGAAATGTGTTTAGTCTTATTAAGAAAGTGTCGATGTGTATTTTGGACTTTGTAAGATGTAGCACTCATGCTAATAATTAGTGTATTGTCCTCAATTTGCTTTTATCATGTCTTGCCTTTTTTTCCATTACAAACTTATGAATTTGCTTTTATGCATGTTTTGCCTTTTTCATACTAACATATGGACCTAAAGATTTTCATTTTAAGTTTAAGTTTATAAAACAAGACAAAAGCAACATATATACAAAACTTTACATTAATACATATGCATGTTGATGATAAATATGTCATTTCTAGCTTCTTCTTTTATGATTGTAACCTCAACTATCTAGCTCTCTTGCTTTAATTGAGTTTAACTGTAAAAATAAAAGTAACATATATAAACACAACGTATCGACGAGGCGCGGCGTGGCGCCGCGCGGGTACATGCTAATATATATCTAATCCTGGTTCTTTTGTCCGACTTTGGAAGTGAAGATAGAAGTCTCATTGTTTTCTTTATTGTGACATAGGGAAGTTTTGGATGGGAAGGATGAACAACCAGATGTTGTCGTGGTGAAGGCCGAGGCCATGATGATGGATGGGAGCATTTCGTAGTCGTCAAGTTTTGTTACCTGTCTTAGTTGTTTCAGAATTGATAGTTGTGTTGGCAGGGATGCATTGGAGTAGGTAGTACTCGCTCTGCCCCATAATATAAGTGCGTCGTGCAGTGTCAAAAACTCTCTTATATTATGGGGCGGATGGCGTAGCTCTTTGTAACGCCCACGATGCGGCTATATCTCCCACGTGTCGAGGCACGACTTAGAGGCATAACCGCATAGTGGTTTTGTCGCAGGAAGGGTCATCTTCACACAATCCCATGTAATGAACAAGAATGGGATAAAGAGTTGGCTTACAATCGCCACTTCACACAATACATAAATATCATTCATACATCATCCAAAATACAATCATATAGACCGACTACGGTCAAAATCCAGATGAAAATAAGACAACCCCAAATGCTAGATCCCCGATCGTCCCAACTGGGCTCCACTACTGATCATCAGGAAAAGACACATAATAACGACCACGTTCCTCGTCGAACTCCCACTTGAGATCGACGCCATCATCTGCACTGGCATCGTCGGCACCTGCAACTGTTTTGGTAAAATCTGTGAGTCACGGGGACTCAGCAATCTCACACCCGCGAGATCAAGACTATTTAAGCTTAAAGGGGGAAATGGTGCAAAGAGGTGGAGCTGCAGCGGCAAAAGCATATGTGGTGGCTAACTTGCGCAAATGAGAGCGAGAAGAGAAGCAACGGAACGGACGTCAACTAGCAATGACCAAGAAGTGATCCTGAACACCTACTTACGTCATACATAACTCAGACCGTGTTCACTTCCCGGACTCCGCCGAGAAGAGACCATCACGGCTACTCACGCACTTGGTGTATTTTAAATGGGTCAAGTGACAAGTTATCTACAACCGGACATTAACAAATTCCCATCTGCCTCATAACCGCAGGCGCGGCTTTCGAAAGATAATACCCTGCAGGGGTGTCCCAACTTAGCCCAACATAAGCTCTCACGGTCAACGAAGAATAAACCTTCTCCCGGAAAGACCCGATCAGTCTCGGAATCCCAGTTTACAAGACATCTCGACAATGGTAAAACAAGACCAGCAAAGCCCCCGAATGTGCCGACAAATCCCGATAGGAGCTGCACATATCTCGTTCTCAGGGCACAACGGATGAGTCAGGCGTCGGGTTGGCATAGACCCTGGTTGCCCAGGGGGCGCCGGACATCGCTCGGTTTGGGCCAGCACTCGAAGGAGCACTGGTCCGGGGGTTTAAAATAAAGATGACCCTCGGGCTCGCGAAAACCCGGGGGAAAAGGCTTAGGTAGCAAATGGTAAAACCAAGGTTGGGCCTTGCTGGAGGAGTTTTATTCAAGGCGAACTGTCAAGGGGGTCTCATAAATCACCCGACCGTGTAAGGAACGCAAACTCAAGGAACATAATCCCGGTATAACAGTAACTAGGGCGGCAAGAGTGGAACAAAACACCAGGCATAAGGCCGAGCCTTCCACCCTTTACTAAATATATATAGATGCATTAATTAAATAAGAGGTATTGTGATATCCCAACATATCCATGTTCCGACATGGAACAAACTTCAACTTCACCTGCAACTAGCAACGCTATAAGAAGGGCTGAGCAAAAGCGGTAACTTAGCCAAACAACGGTTTGCTACGAGAGGATGGTTAGGGCTGACATGGCTAAAATGGGAGACATGGTATAGCAAGTGATAGGTAGCGGAGCATGGCAATAGAGCGAACAACTAGTATCGCAAAGATAGAAGTGATTTCGATGGGTGGTCATCTTGCCTGCAAGATTCTCAGAGTTGTCGAAAACTTGATCCTCGTAAGCGTACTCGACAGGTTCCTCGTTCACGAACTCGTCTCCCGGCTCTACCCAAGACAAGAACACAAACAAACGGAACCACAATCAACAACGAGAAATGCGCAAGCAACATGATGCAAAACATGTATGATATGCGAGATATGATATGCGATGCATATGCGTGCTCCGGAAGAAAAATGATGAACATGGCAGTAACTTGGCAAACCAAGCATGCCACTGGAAAGATGAGATGATTTCGGTCGAAATCGATATAAAGATCACCGGAATCGGATGCACGGTTTGCAAATGGCGAGCAAAACAAGAATGACACTAATCTGCGATAAACAGCAAGATAGCACTTAAAATGCAACAAGTAACAATGCTACAGCACCCCAACATAGCAACAAAGCACATGGAAGTAATCTACAGGAGATGCTTGACAAAAGATGAACACTGAGCTACGGCTAGTTCACAACATATCAAGCTCAAACAAGCATGGCAAAAGTGCAAAAGATTACAGGTTCACAGACTTAGAGAAAAACTGGACATGGCAGAAAACAGCATCAGGTAGCAATGTTTAGAGCACGAAATCCATATGCTACAGGAACTTAACCTAGCAAAATAAGGCATGGTAGTGTTTTACTAAATGCACATGACAAAAGTCCCTTACTGACCATAAGCCAAAAAGGACCAGAAGATATGATGGCAAGCATGTAAACATAGCAAGTTTCGTTATCAGGTTTCAGACTTAGCAGAAAACAGAGCATGGCAGAAATATTAATATGTAGGCCTCTTTGTGAGCTTGATGCACTCACTACAGAGCAATGCATGACAAACCAAGCATACCTACAGAAAGATGGCATGTTTATGAAGGTATCTATGGCAAGAACAAATGCATAGCATGTATGGATCAACTACAATAAGCTTGGCAAGATTGCAAATCATGTTAAGAATCTGTCAGAAATATTTTATAGCAAAAGTAGAGCAAGATTGAGTCATGCTATGGCACTCCATAATTGCAAACAATTGCCGGAATGGATAAATTACAACTATAGATACAAAACATCCTTACTGAACATCTCCAAAATATGCATGGATCTCTCTGTAGCATCAAGTTTATATGGCAACAAAATTACAGCAGACAAGGACTTACAGAAATCACTGTCCCTGAAATCAGAAATATTACGGGGCCTACTTTGCATGCTTGTGCTAGTCACCACAGAGATTGCAAAAATACATGGTTTACACCACTGGAAAAATAGCATGGCATACTTCAAAACACATGTAGAGCTCATGCTCAAAAGATTCACAGAATAAATGATACAAAAATGACAAATCTCCAAGTTCTGTCAAGAACCAGAGAATAACAGCAACTAGCCATCTTCCAACGAATATTTGGGCATCAAGATGACCTCTAATGAACATGGTGCAATTTAACAAAATGAAGAGCATCACGAGGCGAACAATTTGACATATTACACGCGCAAATCGGAGCTACATGCACAGAGTTATCACATCGGGAACAGGAGCACATGCGGATAAAATTTCCAGACTTAGAAGAAAAGAGGGGGGCTCGAGAGAAAGTCAACGAGGGGCACCCATACCAGATCCGATCGGGGCTCGTGGAGCTCAGGCCGGCCGGAGCTCCGGTGGCGCTGCTCGCCGGCGGAGAGGAAGGAGAGGTGAGGCGGGGCGGCGGCCGGAGGGAGGGGCGCCGGCCGGGGCGG
>NC_057796.1:67090371-67097046 GCF_018294505.1 Triticum aestivum
GGGCCTGCGGGCCGGCGGCGGCGGGAGGACGGAGGCGGGCGGACGTTGTCCGGCCGACGGCGGACACGTCCGGCTGCGCGGAGGGAAAATTTTAGGGTTACGACTGCAGTTTCGTTTTTCGGGATGCCCACTTATAAATAGGTAGAGGGAGCTAGGAGACTCCAAATGAGGTGCGGTTTTCGCCCACACGATCGTGATCGAACGACCTAGAGCATGGAAGAGAGTTTGGTGGTTTTTGGGCTGGTTTTGGAGGGGGTTTTTGTTGGACACTCAAATGGACTTTGCGGATGCCCGGTTAACCGTTGGAGTACCAAACGACCTCCGAATGGAACGAAACTTGACCGGTAGTCTCCGGGTGGTATATTAAGACCACTTGACAAGCCTCGGTCCATTCCGAGAAAGTTTGACACACGCACCCGAAAGGAAACAAGAGGGGTGCACCGGAGGAGATAGGAGCGCCGGATTGAAAAACGGACAACGGGGAAAATGCTCGGATGCATGAGACGAACACGTATGCGAATGCAATGCGCATGATGACATGATATAAAAAATGCATGACATGACAAAATACAAAACGAAAGACAAAACCCAACAACGGAGGGAATAACATAACACATAGCCGGAAATGACAAGAGTCGGAGTTACAAATATGGCAAGTTACATGCGGGGTGTTACACTCTTAGAAATCATTCATCCTGGTATTGGTGGTATAGGAGGACGAGGCAAAGCACACAAGTCGTATTTCTACTCTCATATGTGATATATCAGTTATAATACCATTGTCGATTTGGATTCTTCTCACATGCTATGCTGCCGAAATTTCTACTCAAAATCCACATGACTTCAAAATTTTGGCCTTCTTTGTAACAAAATCATAAGTCTAATGTCTTGCCTGGAAAATGCTAGGGTGTTCACTACAAATTGCCACCGAAAGTTAGGGTGTTGATTCTGAGGCTAATGATGGGGATACCCATAATTCAGGGTGTGCATTCGGTTTTTTCGGTTTGATTTAGTTCGGTTTATACGGTTTATGGTTTATATTGTTTTAAGTTTGGTTTATGCAATTTTATATATAGATACAGTTCGGTTTCGGTAATAACCATTTACTTTCGGTTTGGTGGTATGTCGCACAAAAAAGAGTAGTATCCTTTTTATCAAGTGTGTTGCCAAGTTCAATGGTATGTCGATGCGCTACGGATCCTAAAGAGTGTTTATTTCCCAGACACCTCTATATTGCATGCACAATTGGGAGGCCACCCAAGCTAGATTTGGAGAGTGATAGTGGTGGGTAGAGACATCCTCAA
The DNA here is from genome assembly GCF_018294505.1 of Triticum aestivum. Taxonomy (NCBI): domain Eukaryota; kingdom Viridiplantae; phylum Streptophyta; class Magnoliopsida; order Poales; family Poaceae; genus Triticum; species Triticum aestivum. The sequence continues at coordinate 67,091,676 of NC_057796.1, forward strand.
GCCGGGTTTGATAAAAAAGAATAGGTAATGGATAGAATACAAACATATGGGAAGAGAACTGGATAACGAGGGTTGAGATGATGCTGCCGTTTGGATGCTTATTAGATAACCCACCACAACTAGTGTTGGATCTAATTGACCCCACAACCGCATCTTGGGACGTGCAACACCTTCAAGAGGTTTAGTACCCATTGATATGCCAGCTATCCAGCATTACTTAATGTAATATTAGAAAGTATGTTACACAAGTGCCCTTGCAAACAAACAAGCATAAATTTGATAGCTTGATGAATTCGCAGATGTATAATATTATTTACAATGTTTTAGAAAGGAAAGCAAGAATTCCATCTAAATATATGTGGAGATATCGTGCTAAAAACTAGCAATGCCAGTTGATATATTGATCAATTTTTGTGCAAGCAATTTTTGAAATGATATTTATATCAGTAGGGGCAAGCCATACATGTTCTTATCAGCATATATTAGAAGCTCGGTTCCAAGCTAATTTGATAGGGGATAGGTTGCTTGCATTTGCGCGTTGGGTACATAATTTAGACATCTTACATTAGTTGCTTGTGTACAGAAATATACATAATTAAACAAGCAACACTACAACATGAATAAGTTTGTATTCAAACTATGCATGTGTGTTACAAGCGGTAACACGATGATCTCAATACCAAGTACCGTGATGCATGTGAACAAAGAACTATGTTGACCAAGAAACCAACACTATCAACAAGCGAGAGTGGCTGAGGGGATATCAGGAGAAATTAATTGTTGTCTCCTCATACACTAGATAGTTATTTAACTCACACTAAAACAAGGCAGTTCTATACTCTAGAAACCTCTTGGAATCATTTGTAAGATTCATAAATCTAACACTCTCAACCGAGTTGTATACATATTTAAGAACACTATATAGCGGTAAACATATAAGTGCACTATAAATACTAGGAACATCAACTAATTTGTGGGCTTAACTTCATCATTATGATCTGCTTATGTATTAATATGCTGATAAAAGATTTTTCTTATATGTCAAACTAAATTAAAAAGATAAAATAATATCAACTTAATAATTTATGAAAATATGCACTGTAATATGGTGGGATTGTTGATTGTTCTAATTGATTATAATTGAAAATAATATTTAAAGTTTGGTAACAATATAAATTATGATTAAGTAAAAAAATTAGTACAAAAAAGGGGATGATCAATCAAAGTTTGATGACTTCAATGTCTATTAGGCAGGTGTTGGTTCCTATCAAACATACTACTAGAATGTCTGTGCCTTGCCAAATGTCTTTTGTTATATATAAAACATGAAATTTTGAGCTCTTCCAACTACATTGCCTTACCACTCTTGTCGATAGATTCTTTTTGAACGTTGACATATTTCATATCCATCTCTCTTCTAGTCTGCAAAAATAAATATATATAGAAGCACATCATTTTGTATTATCATGCGCAAAAATATATAAATAACAATTATTTGGTTGTGTAATATAATTTTTAACAAAGGTGCGTTCATACATGATAGTGTATCCGTTCATTCATTGTGGACACCGGTGCCCTATGAGTCTCTGTGACTTGAACTAAAGACAACACGTGCACACGTACACTGCCATACATCGTACATAGCACGTACACAACCACAAACATTTTTTCCAAATTTGCAAACTTTTAGAAAATCTAATATTTTTCACAATTTGTGAATTTTTTTTTTCAAAACTCAAAAATTTTCAAAAGCGTGAGCATTTTTTGAGATATAGAAAAAACTGAATAAAAAGAACATAAAAAATAAGCAGAAAAAAGGAAAAAACAAGAGGAAAAAGTAAAGAGCCAGTAAAAAAAAGCAGAAACCCCGCTTTTGGGAACCTTCATTTTGAAAATTCTAGAAGATTCCAAAAATCGGTTGGCTCGCAGTGTGGTAATGCTCAACAGTGGGCCGGCCCATCCCTCATGCTTGGGTGGTTCCCATGTGCGAAGCGTTGGTAACCTGCCGCAGGGAATTCCCTATTCGCCGCTAACTGCGGCAAGTAGTCGCCCCTTCGCACAGGGCGCAGCTCACCCTGAGCCGGCCCATTTGAATGGTTTCGCTTCGCGATATTAAAAAACTGCAAAAATGGTCGCTCTAGAGATCGATCCGAAAACCTCTTGTATAAGTACTCGCCGCGGTAGCCACCTCACCTAGATCCTGGCTGTGAGGAAAAACAATACTAAACTTAAAGAAACTCAGAGCGACGACAAACTTAAAACCAGTTTACGGTAATTCCAAAAAACTTTTGTTCATTCTACTGGTTCTTTCTGGTTTTTCATCACAGTCTTATTCTGTTCTTTCTTTTTTCACGTTTTCTTTATTTTTTATTTTATAATATTTTTTCCTTTTTCTTTTTAAGCTTTTCAAAAAGTTCAAATATGGTTCAGAATTTTAAAAAATGTTCTTTTTATCAAACTTTGTTCATATTTCTGAAATGGTGCTCACGTTTTCAAAATTTTGTTCACAATTTCGAAAAATGTTCCTGATTTTTTTGTTTGTTTTCTTTCTTTTTCCTTTTCTTTTTCTTTTTCTTCCTTTTTTCAAAAAAATTCAAAATATTGAAATTTTGTTCGTATTTTTATAAAATTTGCAGTTTTCTAAAAAATGTTCTCCAAATTCAAAATTTGTTCCCGTTACACAAAAAAGTTCAAAACTTTTGAAATGCAGAAAATATACGGGATTTCATAAAATGTTCGCGCTTCCAAATTTGTTCGGGATTTTTCAAAATTGTTCTCTATTTCAAAATTTGTTCTCAAGATTCAAAAAATTGTTTGTGCATTAAAAAATTGTTCACGCTTCCAAGTTTGTTCGGGATTTTTCAAACTTGTTCTCTATTTCAAAATTTGTCCTCGAGATTGAAAAATATTCGTGCTTTAAAAAATTGTTTGCGCTTCCAAATTTGTTCGGGAGTTTTCAAAACAAATTCTCAAGTTTCAAAAAATGTTCGTGCTTTTAAAATTGTTTGCGCTTCCAAATTTGTTCTTCATTTCTAAATTTGTTCTAAAGATTCAAAAAACTGTTTGTGCTTTAAAAGATTGTTCGTCCTTCCAAATTTGTTCTCAAGATTCAGAAAATGTTTGTGCTTTAAAGAAATGTCACAAATTCCAAAAATGTTTGGGAAATTCAAAAGTTGTTTGTGTTTCCAAATTTTGTTTTGAAATTTGAAAAATTGTTCCTGTTCAGTTTTTTGGGTAGTTTAAAAAATGTTTCCGTTCTAAAAAATATGTTCGCGTCTCCAAAATTCGTTTGTGTGTTAAAAATGTTTGAGTTTTCTCAAAATTTGTAAAACAAAATAATGATGTTCACGTTTGAAAAAACATTCACGTTTTGTTTTTTGCTATTTGGAAAATCGTAAAGGATGTTTTTCAAACAGTATTATACTTTCTTTAGTTCTTCTAGGTTTCCGTTGTAGTTCGGTCAACTGAGCTCTTCCATCCTAGTGGCTAGTGGCGCGCGAGTGCAAGTCGGCAGTGCTGTGTTCGATTCCCAGCCATCACGCCATGCTATGTTTTGCAATTTATCACCTGGTACTGATATTTGCAGCGCACTCCAATGGGCCGGCCCAATCGGCGCACCGCGGCTATGTTTTGCAATTTATCACCTGGTACTGATATTTGCAGCGCACTCCAATGGGCCGGCCCAATCGGCGCACCGCGGCGACGTGCCTGTGCAAAAGTCGCGTCGCCCCCTATGCGTCGGCGCCCTGTTGGACGCAACGAGCGTCCAGTAGGAGCTCCCCTGCCGCAGTGTGCGGCGAATAGGTTTTCCCTTTAGAGGGGGCGCCTCTCTTCTCTACTAATGGACCAGCCCAGAAGTATTCTCATCCTCTCGTTCATTCACTTTTCTTTCTCCTGGGTCTAAAAAAACTGTTGCTTCTCATTCCTTTGTTTTCCCTTTCTCCTTTTTGTTTTCTACTCTTTTCTTTATACTTCCTTCGTTTCTAAATATAAGCCTTTTTAGAGACTTCAATACAGACTATATACAAATGTATATAGACGTATTTTAGAGTGTAGATTCACTCATATTGCTCCGTATGTAGTCTATATTGGAATCTCTAAAAAGACTTATATTTAGGAACGGAGAGAGAGTATGTTTTAAAGGTTATAAATACATTATTTTGAAACTTAATTCACTTTTTTTCATGGAAAATCTTAATTTACTTAATAAATTGAAAACCCTAGACCACAAACTTGGAAAATATTAATGCAGTGTAGAAAATTGTTTGAAATGTTTGTACCATTTCAAAATTGTTACGAGCTTCAAAAAAATATCCTTCTCATTAAAACATAGGTGTATACAATGTAAAAAAAGTTTCATGCCATTCAAAAAAATGTATGTGACATTTTTTTTACACATTTCCAAAATTTTGTTCATGCATTTTAAAATTGTGTGCTATGTATAAAAATGTTTGTATATTTTTCAAAAAGTATTTCATGTCATTCAAAACAATTTTAATGACATAAAATATTCATAAATTTCAAAAATATGTTCATTACGTTATAATACAATGGAAAAACAATGTCCATGTAATATTAAAAAAATGTTTCATTCCATTCAAAATAAATGTGCAACGTGTATTTGAAATATTTAACATGTTTTCAAAAACAATTGTTTAAACACATATTATAAAACATGTTCATCAGGTATTTGAAAAAACAAAATAGGAAAAAAAGATGAAGAAAACCATTGACAACCCGTAAAAACACATAGAAACAAATGAGGGAAAAAACACAAGGTTGGTTCTAATACTGGTCCGTACCAAAACCGCTCCAAGGAGCTACAATGTTGGGCCGATCCGTTTAGTGGGCAAGGCGGGGCCGCACGCAATAAGCTAGATATATCTCCCACTCTATTCCATGTCTATTGTGTGGAATAATAGTGTCCCCCTATAAAACGCTCAGCCTGCGACGCTCATGGGCCCGCAAATGCCTCGGTCGGTTCTCTGGCTCTTTGTTCGGTTGTCCCGCGAAATTAGTAATTAAGGGGTACCCATTGCAAACGTGACTCACACCTTCTCAGGTGCTCAGAAGTGGCGCACATAAAGTGTGCACTTATCGCAACCTGGGAATTTTGTTTTTTGGTAGCGTCGTTTATTCAAAACGTTTTATATCTTGAACCGTGCATCCAAATCCCAAACCATTTTCACTACTGGATTTCTCACGTCAAGATCTTTGAAACTAGATCACATGTTAATAGTTTTGACGGAAAAAATTCACAAAAAAACCCGATACCGGAATCAAGGTTTTAATTTCATTTCCCCCTTTTCGAGAGGAACAATTGTGCATTTCACGGAACAAGTTTGTGCTTCTCATGGAAGAAAAAATGCGT